>NC_140993.1:77600030-77862530 GCF_052327205.1 Somniosus microcephalus
TGTCAGATGCTGAGGGAAGTTCCTCCATGGCACAGAACCAATAAAGAGCCCAAATGTTTCTACAACTATTTCCAAAGCTTCGGTTTATGATTGCTTAAAGCTCCTGTGAAGCACCTTGGGATGTTTTACTACATTAAAGGCTCTATGTAAATGCAGCTTTTGGAGCCAATTTTTATCCAATCAAAAAACATTTTTTTAGCAAGTTTTCCCAATACCAAAATAGATAGTGAAAGCCAGGAGGAAGAGAAAAGGGAATAAGTTTTTTTTCATTTTTTAGAAAAATAAGCTATAGAAAAGATACATTAGATGGAAAAATAATAGTTAAAAAGTAAATGTAGACCAGAGAGTGTGGGAAGAAAGAAAGAATAGGGCAGGAATGACATTGAGCAAAACTAAAATGTTATTTTTTCAATTAAAATTGTATTTCTTGGAGTTTTAATTTTGAAGTCTAGATTTAATATTATCGTAATTAAGCGACTGCTGATATCCAAATCACTTTATTAGTGCTCACTTCAGGTCACAGTGCAGGAGCTAAAAACTCACAAAGCTAGCCAGTGAGACAGTCATTTCCTGTCAGCGGTCAGAGGGTTAATTACAGAATATCAATTACCGTACTTTTCATCATTTGAGAGTCAAAGGACCAGAACCAGAAAATGGAGAAGAATAAAAATGTGAGTAATGTTAAACTATAATCATTCCTCATCACAAGACAAACATCTAACTTTTGTTTTTGCAAAGGATTTTTTTTTTTTTTTAAGACCCTGGTAATGGTTGCTGTGCTCAGAGAGTAACCAAACAATGACCACCTGTGAGCCTGTCAGGACAGCATTAAGGAGCTCTGCAATGATCTTGCTTTAGTCAATCACTGTGAAATGTCTCCTGTGGGTCTTTTCTGTTACATTTTTGCTCTTTTGTTAAAAGGGATAATTATAGATGGCAGCACTGAGAGAAAGAGTGATTAAAATGGCCGACTGAAGATTCTTTGCCATTGCTGTGAGATACACTCCCTGCCTTCGCCTCAGCTTCGTACGTTGCTCCAGATAACAACAAAATGCAAGTTCATTGCCACATCTTCAATGGACCAAGATAGCTGAATAGATCAGAATTGTGCAACCAGTTCTCCATTTGGTACATTCCAAAGTATTTTATGTTTTTCAAACTGAAACTTGTGGACTAAAAGGTCACAGCTTCGATTCCCAGTCTGTGCTGAACTAACTCAGCCAGGGGAGTAGTTGCTGCACTATAACTCAGGGCCCAGGCACCAGGAAGGCAAAAACAGTGGCTTTGAGGCGATTTCTGTTGGAAAGAGAGAAAGTCGAGCTGATGAACAAGTTCAGCCATGATCATATTGAATGGCGGAGCAGGCTCAATCAGCCGTATGGCCTACTCCTGCTTCTATTTCTTATGTTCTTATGAAAGTGTGATTGTGTAGGTGATGGGCGAGTACAGCATTAGGCCCCAGGTGTGATGCCTTACATGATTGAATAGTTTGTGTTTCACTCACTGTCTAGGTTCACATATAGGTGCCGAGTGAGGGCACAAATGTTCCCCCAATATTAATATTGAGTGTGGAATCTGAATAACTGACCTTTGCCTCATTCACAGCTGACTCCTCCTGGCAGTGCCCTCTGTGGGGCTTGCAGGAATCAATTTGTGCTTATATCCTTAAGTCTCTGGGACTGACTGAATTTGCCAGACTTGAGTTTGGAAATATCTGTGCTCAATGGTGAATTTAGGATTTAGGATTTACCCACCAATGGGAGAAGGGCAGAGAACAGATGTTTCAAACCGCTAGGCCCGTCAAATTCGTATTAATTATTCATGTGTGAACCCGGATAGTGAGCACCAACAGGTTATTTGACCATTTGGCCTTCTACTTTAAGAGAACAATGCCTCTGGGCCATCTGGAAACTTTACAAATGGGAAGTGGTTGATTTTCAAAATTGAGACTGAAGGGCAGCCCCAATAACTCAACGTGTTTTGCCAAGGACAGGATGGGGCTTGGCTGCGGTGACCCCTCTTCCTGCTGAACGGTTGGTCGGCCTGCCAGCACTCACCATCAACGTTAACACATGAATAATTGGACAGTTGCATGAAGTACTAAAGGGCACCCTGCACACATGGAACTGCACTCCAGCAAGGAACCAACAACTCAGCAGAGAAAAGGAAAGGAGAAAATTGGAGAGAAAATTTAAAAAAATCCCATTACAAAAATTGAAGGCTTGCTGTCCATTTACTTCTGTGTCTTCTGATATGGATGTATCAGTTCATAGCTGGAGTGCCCGGCGGTGCCGAGGCTTTTTCGAGGGCATGTTGTTGTTGGAAGAGAGAGAGAGAGAGCGACTGGGGGGGAAGAGAGGGAGAGCGACTGGGGGGAAGAGAGAGAGCGACTGGGGGGGGAAGAGAGAGAGCGACTGGGGGGAAGAGAGAGAGCGACTGGGGGGGAAGAGAGCAAGCGACTGGGGGGGGAAGAGAGAGAGCGACTGGGGGGGAAGAGAGCAAGCGACTGGGGGGGGAAGAGAGAGCGCGACTGGGGGGGGGAAGAGAGAGCGCGACTGGGGGGGAAGAGAGAGCACGACGGGGGGGGGGGAAGAGAGAGCGCGACTGGGGGGGGAAGAGAGAGCGCGACGGGGGCGGAAGAGAGCGTGACTGGGGGGGGAAAGGGGGGGAAGGGGGGGAGAAGGGGGAAGGGGGAAAGAGGGGAAGGGGGAAGAAAGGGGGGAAAGGGGGGAAGGGGGAAGGGAAGGGGGCGAAAGGGGGGGAGAGGAGGGGAGGTGGGGGAAGGAGGGGGGAGCCAGCAGATCCTCGCCCCTCTGCTGGCGATGCCTCCGCTGAGCTCCGTGCCGCCCCACGCACTGACGTGCCGAGCGCAGCGCCCCGGTCAGCCCGAGCCCCGCCCTCCCGAGGCCGGGCCTGAGGCGGCTTGGGACAGCCGATTGCAGCTGGCCGGGCCCGGTTGCCTTGGTAACCCTCCTCCCCTCTCCGCCTGCCGATCTCCGGGACCGGGCCTGGGCCTGAGCGGCTTGAAACGGCCGATTGCAGCTGGCGAGCCCAGTTGCTGGGGTAACCCTCTCCGCTCCCGCTCCCCCTCCGCTCCTGCTCCCCCTCCCCTCCCCGCTAACCTGCTCGCTTCCCTCTGGCCGCGCTCTTTGTGGAGGTGCGCGTGCGCCGTGCAGCGAATGAAGCGCGAGGAGCTTGCAGTGAGCCCAGCCAGCCTTTACCAAGATGGCTGGCCGCTGGTTCGGAATCGGGCCCAGCGGGGGGGGCGTGGGGGGTGAGGGGTGGGAGGAGCTTGCCACAAAACAATTGCCTAGGGTCCAGCATGGCTGGCAACAGACGCCCAGGCTTCGAGGCCTACCTGCAAAAACGGGGAAAGGTAGGAAAATTAATGAGATTAGATAAAAGATTTAGAAAGTAATTAACTTTTTTTTAAAACAATATGCGTTTTAAAAGCAACTTTTTTTTTTAAAGACGCAGAAAGCGGGAAAAAGAAATGAAAAGTTTGGAATCAAGATGGCGGCGACTCACCTCGGTTCAAAACGATAAGGCCCGCCCACACACGCACCGATTGGTCAATCGTCCTGTCACTCGACTCTAGGAGGGCCCGCACGCGCGACGAACCCCCCCCCGCCACGCAGCGATTGGTCGACCGTTGGGTTGCTCGACCGTACGATTGGTCGACCTTAATGACACTCTATGCTAATGAGCAGATAATGAGATGCTAATGAGTGGAATTTTGAACGTTTTGGGGATACCGCGGGCGCAATTTTTGTCTCGCCGAAACGTAAATACGCTTATGACTGTTCTGGAATCGTAAGCTTTCTTTTGATGTAACGCACGTGTAGGTACGCTCTATAACTTTAGAGTGTATAGCCGGACAGACACACCGAAGGACAGACAGACAGACAGACAGATGTATCCTTTTATGCATATAGATTAAAGTTTTCAATGTTTTTTCAGCTCCAACAAGCATCGATCCCAACCCCACCGTCCACTCCATTTCAGCCCCAGTTCAGTTTTGGACTTGGCAAAAGGAGCAAAACCTACCTACCAGCCAGTTAGAGAGTGCAGGATGAAAGAAAATATAAAATATTTTGCAAATCCATGCACCATCTTAGCTCCTGATTTATCTAGTCTCCTCCTGTCCCCAAACCTCTGCAATTGCAAGATACAGAGAGAGCCGGAGGACTTTTCCTCTCATTCTCACACATGTGAGAAAGCCTTTGGTGGTTCTTTGGCTCCTCACCATGGTCTCCTGCACTATGGGCCTCAGTCCTCATGTTTGGTCTCTTAACTTAAAATAAATGCCACAAATTGACTTCCTTGCATAGCATAAAGACTCAAATGTTAGAGGTGAGTTTTAGAATTAGCAAAAGAGAAACAGATTATAATTCTTTTAAAAACATAGAGCAGTGGATATTTAGCAGCCAAAACCTGTTAAATGGGACATTCTGTTGGCAATATGGTTATCACAAATATTAGTTTCCATTCATTAGGTAAACTCAATCAGCATTGATCCAACTGCAACGAGCAGTGAATGCTGCAGAGAAAATATCCTCTATTTCCCATCTGACGAAGCAACCATGGAACAATGGAAGCCTAGAACATTTTACAAGTGGGCAGAACTATGAAAATAAAATTCAACATAGATAAGTGCAAGGTGTTAACATTAGAAGAAAAATGGTGTAACTACATTCTCAATGAATGGTGTTGAACTGACTATGGCAGAGGTTAAAAGTAGTTGTGTTATTAGACTCAGCACTTACTTTGTCCAGTCATTGCAGAGTAGCAAACAACGAAGCAAAGAGAATGCTTAACTATGCTCCAAAAACAGTAGAGTTTAAGCCCGAGGTTATCATGCTGAAACTATATGGTGCTGTGATCCACCTGCACCTTGAGTACTGCTTTCAGTTCATGAGGCTTGTTGAATTTCTGGATCTTTGCCAATTAACCCGTTCACTCCCAAGTTCCAAAAGATTCGACTTGACCCATATTGGTGACAGTAATTATATTTCATTCAGTGTAAGTGTGACTTGATACATTACAGCATCTGAGCAGTAGCTAAACAAGGCGCAATCAATATTTATATTACCCGGTGTGCCCTGGGTAGAAGACGTGATCTCCACGAGTCCACCCCCCGTCGGCCCTGGCCTCTAGGCTCACTTGTCCACCTGGTGTGACACGTGTGGGTCCTCCACCAACCCGAATCATTTCTCGGTTCGTCTGGTGGATGCTCCCAAGCTTTCTGCTGAATGCCTCTACAACCTAAGTGTCTGAGAGACCCCTTCTTATACCCATACTCTCATTCAAAACCTATGGAATCCTCCTGAACCAATCACTGGATTACACCCCAAACCCAAAATCTAACCATAAAGATGCCACATCCACAGCACCTTGGCTTACGCAGGTTCTAGTCTTATGACACCCTTACATCATCTGTTTTTGACCATCAAGACTCATATCTGGGGCAGTTATGGCAACACCTAAAGCAACATGTCTCCATAGTGTCCTTGCTGTTCACTGAGAGAGGCTGATATTTTTAATTCACCATAGATATCATAACATTCCAACACAGTGGAATTAATGCTTATATTAATGCTTATAAGATATCAAAACAAGTATTCTAAAAATCAACTAACCATGATAATCTTACAGTCCCTCTGCCTCTTTTCTCAGTCTCTGGAATTCCATTAATTCTTCTAGTTCTGTTCCTACATTACTGTACAACAGTGACCACACTTCAAAAGTACTTCATTGGCTGTAAAGTGCTTTGAGACGTTCGGTGATCGTGAAAGGCGCTATATAAATGCAAGTCTCTTTCTTTCTTTCAGTGGCAGCTACCCCTGACCTTGCTTCGTAGGCTAACTGCCCTCTATTTGACCATGGCAATTCTCTTTCGCACCCCAGGCTGTCTGGTTACAGCTTACTCACAGATTTTTATAAGCAAAAGGGTTACATGTCATGTATAATTCAGGTTATCATTGCATACAATTGATGATGACAGACTTTTACATTTAATTCTTGCACATGATTATAAATGCCTTACTGATCATTATAAGATATTAATGCTTAAGATATCAAAACAAGTATTCTAAAAATCAACCAACCATGATAATCTTACAGTCATGCTGCCTCTTATTTCAGTCACTGGAATTCCATTAATTCTTCTAGTTCTGTTCCCACAGACAAGCTGTCTATTTTGTTCTGCTAGGAAAGCATCTTTAATTTAGCCAAGTAAGGCCCAGTGCCTTGGTTTTTCCATTTTAAAGCTAAGCAGGTCCACCCAGGGCATATTACAACAGGGTTTACACGTACGATTATAAGTGCAGCGAAACAGCCAAGCCCTGGAGGTGGTGTAGGAGAGAGTCACAAGGCTGATCCCTCCCCTCCCCTCCAGCCCTATGTCCCTGTGAGTTGGTTGGAGGGGGAGAGTGGAGTTGGTGCTGGAGCACTCAATGGACTTAGAGGGAGTAATGGCCAAGTATGTGGATAAAATGCTATTGGGATGGATTCATGGAAAGAGGATCAAGGATCTATCAAGTAAGCCAAAATGGGCTGAAATTTTCTTCCAAAAATCTGATTAGACTATGGTGTCACAAGCATGGACCAATGTTGAGATCTGATTGGGCTATGCTAAACAAGTTTGCAGACGACACAAAGCTGGGTGGGCGTGTGTGCTGTGAGGAGGATGCCGAGAAACTCCAGTATGATTTGGACAGGTTGGGTGATTGGGCAGATGCATGGCAGATGCAGTGTAATGTGGATAAATGCGAGGTTATCCACTTTGGTGGCAAAAACAGGAAGGCAGATTATTATCTGAATGGCAATAGATGGGGAGAAGGGGAAGTGCAACGAGACCTGGGTGTCCTTGTGCACCAGTCGCTGAAGGTAAGCATGCAGGTTCAGCAGGCGGTTAAGAAGGCAAATGGTATGTTGGCCTTCATAGCGAGAGGATTCAAGTACAGGAACAAGGATGTCTTGCTGCAGTTGTACAGGACCTTGGTGAGACCACACCTTGAGTATTGTGTGCAGTTTTGGTCGCCTTATCTGAGGAAGGATGTTCTTGCCATGGAGGGAGTTCAGCGAAGATTCACCAGACTGATACCTGGGATGGCAGGAATGACGTATGAGGAGAGATTGGGTCGAATGGGCTTAAATTCACTGGAGTTTAGAAGAATGAGAGGGGATCTTATTGAAACTTATAAAATTCTAACCGGACTAGACAGACTAGATGTAGGAAGGATGTTCCCGATGGCGGGGGAGTCCAGAACCAGGGGTCACAGTCTAAAGATAAGGGGTAAGCCATTTAGGACAGAGATGAGGAGGAATTTCTTCACCCAGAGAGTGGTGAACCTGTGGAATTCTCTACCACAAAAGACAGTTGAGGCCAATTCATTAAATATATTCAAGAAGGAGTTAGATATATTTCTTAAGGCTAAAGGGATCAAGGGATATGGGGAGAAAGCAGGGACAGGGTACTGAATTTGGATGATCAGCCATGATCTCATTAAATGGAGGAGCAGGCTCGAGGGGCTGAATGGCCTACTCCTGCTCCTATCTTCTATGTTTCTATGTGGCAGCACCAATCAATCAGTATCATTAGAGGCTCACTACAGTAAGACAATCATGCAACATTATAGACACAAGCTTTTTCGGGACTTTGGGACATTTTTCTACGTTAAATGCAAGGTTTTGTTGTTATAACATAGATGTTTGACTACTGTATTAATTAAGAACTCATTAATATTCAAAATTTGAAAGGGCTGTTGCTATGTGAGGGATTTACTTTAATCATTTGGTTTTTGAATATGTATTTGATGAGCATCTTATCAGCATGCTATCCACAATTGTTTCCCACATCACACAGTGACAATTACCGATGCACAAAAAGTCAGATATTTGTGGCACTGTGTTCCCTCCTGCACAAAAAATGAAATTCATAGCATTGATTTATTATTTATGTGTAAAGATGTGGGAATACTGTGGAAACATTTTCTCTCATCAGATGTTTTGCGTGTTCATTGTTAGATCTAAGATTTTGAAACTAGCAACTCACCTTACAATTTCCAAGAGTTCAGTATTGGATTCAATAGCCTAGATGTTCTGATCAGATGCAAGCCAGACCGGATGTAGGTTGGTGCGAGAAGTGCATCTGCCTAACCCACAGTGCACTGACCGTCCTTCTATTTCCAGGATCAATGTAATTTGCACAATGGCAGCCAGTACCCGGAGTGAAAGACATGTCACTGGGAGCTTGCTTGGTGGACGGGAAATTGGAAGCTGCTGCAGGATATAATGGCTTTCAACAATTTAAAGGGGCAGTACGGACAGCTTCTGACTTCGAGTCAGCAAGCTTCTTTTGTCGTTCACAATATCTGAATCGGGGACTGATACAAAGAGAAAAGCCCATTTTTCAGGAAAGAAATAGAAATCCTGCTGGAAGAAGTGAGCTCTATTTGGAATGGAGCATCATAGGACCCACATCTGTAATGTGGGAAACAATTGTGGATAGCATGCTGATAATAGAAGGCATACTTTCCTTTATTAGCTGAGGCATAGAATACAAGGGCAGGGAGATTGTGCTTGAACTGTATAAAACACTAGTTAGGCCACAGCTAAAGTACTCCATACAGTTCTGGTCACCACATTACAGGAAAAATGTAATTGCACTAGAGGAGGTACAGAAGACATTTGTGAGAATGTTGCCAGGACTGGAGAATTTTAGCTATGAGCAAAGGTTGGATAGGCTGGGGTTGTTTTATTTGGAATGGTGAAGGCTGAGGGGAGACTTAATTGAGGCGTATAAAATTATGAGGGCCTAGATAGAGTGGATAGGAAGGACATATTTCCCTTAGCAGAGAGGTCAATAACCAGGGACATAGATTTAAAGTAATTAGTAGATTTAAAGTAATTGGTAGAAGGATTAAAGAGGAGTTGAGGAGACATTTTTTCACCCAGAGGGTGGTGGGAGTCTGGAACTCACTGCTTGAAAGGGTGGCAGAGGCAGGAACCTTCATCACATGTAAAAAGTACTTGGATATGCACTTGAAGTGTCATAACCTGGAAGGCTACGGAGCAAGAGCTGGAAAGTAGGATTAGGCTGGCTAGCTCTTTTTCGGCTGGCACAAACATGATGGGCCAAATGGCCTGCTTCTGTGCCATAAATTTCTATGATTCTATGACCCCAGGTGAGCTACCCAACAAGAATGGCAGGAGGTGGTCATCAGCTCTGAGCACCATGTCGCACACCTGCAGGCAATGCTGGAACAAGTTTAATGACTTTACCAGGCTAGGCAAGGCAAAAAAAATACTGTTGCCTTCCATTAATTCAGTATACTAAGCATCCACATCACTTACAATTCCCTTCCCTTCACACTTTCACTTTCAATGCTGGCCATGGGCACCGACTGTGCAGAGGGTTCACTTGGCACTATAAGTCTTCCACGGAACCGTTACTTCACTCACACTTTGCATGCAGTCAGTCAAAAATATTCTTCCAATAGTGCCAGAGCATGGGCTGCATCTGACACTTGGGTATCACTGCATATCATCAAGACAATGGCAACTTCCCAGTTCTACCTTGATTGCAGGACAGCTCATAAGTAAAGAGAGCGACCAGACACAGGAGGATGAGCCCCTAATATTTCTCTTGTTACCCCATATGAGGAAGAAGCCTTACAAAACTTGGGGCTAGGGGGTTGGATACAGTGATGTGGAGACTCACAGTTTGTTGCAATCTTCTGCTATTTTATCTCATCCTATTCTCTCATTCAATCATTGGTGACAAAAAATATACTGAAGAACTTTACTATGTCAATCTTTCTACTGCAAACAGTAAATGAAGGATGTTCAAAAGGTCACTAGAAGAACCTCTGTTATTTTTCTGTTTCTCCAGGTGTTTCATATGGAGCTGAGCCAGGACTCACTACATCTGCAAGCCAGCCCTTCTTATGATTCACTATAATTCCTTGCAACCGCCAGCTTAGATGCAACCCCATGCAATCACCATGGGGGTATTTAGATAGTGACTGCACTGGGCAAAATACAGAGCATATGTGAGCAGGAGGTGATGGTGGCAAATGAGCAGGAGGAACATGCTGCCTGGAGAATCAGGTTGCATCTCACTCATCTGTCAAAACTAGAGACCTGGGGCTTATGGACCTGTATTTAAAATAAAAATTAACTTTGTGTACCAACTGCATTATCCCTAGGGACTATCTCACACAGCATACTGCAGATAACAATTTCGGTAGCGTTCTCTAGCAGCATGTATGTAGCCTTTCACGATGCTTTCACAGAACTGAGCATATGGAAATTCTACGGACATCTGCAGCAGCACCCCCTATAGCAGAGGACCAAAGTCTAGTTGGTGCTTCTGTAATAGATGTTCAGCCTGCTACTATAAAGGCTAGTGTTCTGGAGTGGAATGAGCTATGAGAAAACAATGGTGGAGGAATGATGCTCTTTCCTTGGGTGTCTTTAGCATACTCTGCAAATATGATGCAAGTTCAGTACTCTCACGCTCCCAGCAAGGAAATTGCACTTGAAGGAAGCACAGACTAGAAATAGGTCTACAGAAATATCCTTGGGGCATGCCTCCCACTGGACCACAGAATTGGTGAATTTACCCGACATTATTTTCTGAATGTGCTGGCAAATACGTTGTGGCAGAATGTTTACACAGCGTTGTTTATTTTTATTGTACTATATTGATAAGTCTTTCAATTTGGACACCGTTGGTCATTTTGATGGTTTCCAAAAGAAATATGAACCCATCCACTGGATGGCCAGATATAACATTGCAGGCATATGTACCATATACACATTATTGCTGCTTAACTATTTCCTACAGTTGTGCCAGTCAATGTCCTTCATCTCAGATTGAAAGCTGGCCCAGAAAAAGAGACTGCAGGTTTCTGCTGGTGGCAATTGAGAGTCAAAGGCCAAGCTAAATTCTGTCAATCTCACAGCAATCAATAAGCATGGGTCTGAAAACACAAATCACCCAGATGCAACATTTCATGGTGAATAAAATTTCAACTCTAAAGAGTCTAGAATGGATAGTGTAAAGCTCGTTAATAGTTGACTGATGCAAAGGGACACTCTTGGAGGAGTGCGTGATCAAAGAATTACAGCATTTTTATCTAATCTGTAAAAAGGTTTTCAAAACTGGACTAGTTTAGTGTAGACTAAAGAAGAAAAAAAAACTTGCTTCAGTTTCAGCCTTGAATTTAATTGAAGTTGGATTCATTCAAATGCTATGACCTCAATAGTAGGGCCAGCAGTGAGAGCATTGCAAGATTTCATTAGTACTAAAACTGATAATTAGCTTGCCCAGAGTCAGCATACCTAACCCAACATTGCATTCTCCAGTAATGGGTGAATTACCAAGGCACGAACTTCAATTGAAATGTTAAGGAATTAAATACGTTAACTCACAATAAAAATTAACAGTGAGTGCAACAAAAGGCTGTTGTTTACAAAAAGGCAAGATCTGCTTTGATACAAGATTTTTTTTATTGGATTTGAGGAACGAAGATAAAAGACGTGTCTAATAAATTATCTAATGCGATGAGACTCCAAGGTTGTACATAAATTAAATAAAAAACAGATGCTGGAAAAATCTAAGGATATCATTGGAAAATCATAAATAACTGAAACTTTTTGTTAAATCTCTTAAATTATTTCTTAAAATGAAGTCCAAGAAAGAAACTTGGAAGGGACAGAAGAGAGGATCAGCCCTAAAAACAGGCAACAGGGATCGCTTTAAAAAAAATATTGAGACAAGGCAGAGGTAGTCTGTGGCTCCACCAGCTAATCTCTTCTTTGAAGGAGGACGGTTTTATTCAAATGCCTGCAACTAGTTAGAGTCTGTCCTTTAAATATATATATATTTTTTAATTCTCATATGTTCAGAGATTTTACCATGAGTAAAATAATCAGTTGGATTCCAGCTGCTTGCTTTTGTACTGATGTGAGGGTTTTGCCCTAATCCTGCAAACATACCTTGAATTATTTATTAGGAGAGAATGGATTGAAGTGAATAATAAGCCTGTTGGGTGAGAACTGCTCATTAAATCAGCAGAACTTGCAATACTCAAAATGACTAGTTAACTCTTGTAAACATATGCAATGGACGCTGTCTTCGTGGACAAATGTTTGGTAAACTATTTTTAGAGAGTGAAAAAAGTCACACTCCATTTTTGTCACAAAGACATCATGCATAAATGATGTGATGATGCATTTCAATGCAGTTAACATTATAAACAAATGAATAAAGACTTGCCAAACATTTTCTTTACCTTTCCCCCCTTTTTGGACCAATTTTCCCACTCTCCTTTCCTGAAGTTATTGACTCCTTACTGGACTATGGTTCCATGGGCACCAGACCCACAACCTCTACCATCTAGAAGGACAAGGGCAGCAGGTGCACGAGAACACCACCACCTCCAAGTTCCCCTCCAAGTCACATCATCCGGATTTGGAAATATATTGCTGTTCCTTCATCGTCGCCGAGTCAAAATCCTGGAACTCCCTCCCTAACAGCACATTGGGAGTACCTCCACCGCATGGACTGCAGCAGTTCAAGAAGGCAGCTCATCGCCACCTTCGAGGGCAATTAGGGATGGGCAATAAATGCTGGCCTTGCCAGCGACGCCAACATCCCAGGAATTAATATATAAAAAAGGTGTCCGTCAAAGCGGCCATTCTTCACAAGTGAGACTTAACAATGAGTGTCAACAGGCTTTCAAGCATAATCCAAACAACTGACATAAGCATAACAACTAAACCTGATCCTAACCTAACCTAAGATCCTCATAACAGAGCTCAATCGACAGTGCTCAGGAGTAGGAACCCTGCTTAATTTTCCCCTCGCTAATTTAAGGATACTTTTTTTCTATTCGTTCATGGGATGGGGGCGTCGCTGGCAAGGCCAACATTTATTGCCCATCCCTAGTTGCCTTCGAGAAGGTGGTGGTGAGCTGCTTTCTTGAACCGCTGCAGTCCGTGTGGTGAAGGTACTCCCAATATGTACTGTTAGGGAGGGAGTTCCAGGATTTTGACCCAGTGAAGATGAAGGAACTGCGATATATTTCCGAGTCAGGATGGTGTGTGACTTGGAGGGGAAGTTGGAGGTGGTGGTGTTCCCAAGCGCCTGTTGCCCTTGTCCTTCTAGGTGGAAGATGCTGCCTAAGAAGCCTTGGCGAGTTGCCGCAGTGCAACTGAGGCCAATTGTGGCGGAATTGCCAGCCTGGCTGAGACCAGCTCATTCAGTATAGGTCGGAATCCACCCAGGGACCTACCTGGTCTGTGGGGCTCACTACTCACTGGATATTGTTTTCATTAAAACAGTGGAGGTAATTTTCCGAGTATATGGTGTCAGCGCATATCGGAAAATTGCAGGCAGCGTTCCTCGCGGACAGCCCATACTCAGGAAATCACTCCCAATATCCCTTTCAATTCTAATCCCATCGCGGGCTGTATTTCAATTGATTCCATTGGGACTTTAAAGCATTTTCAATATAATCGTGTGTTTCAAAGATAAGTGCAGACGTCAAAATGTAACCATGTTTGTTTATTCCGCTTATTCTCTGCACGATGTCACTAAACAACACAGTAGTTCCCTCTTAGGGCAATATTTGCTAAGCGGAGCGTGTGAAAATGCTAATATTTAGTTGGTGATTAAAAACCAACAGGATGATTTAATCTGAAGTGTGTCTGTTCGCTTGCAGTATGTTTGTGAATTCAGCCGAGTGTTTGGAAATCTGTTGTGGATAGAGATGAAATAACAGCGGCAGAGTCAACAGAGGGGAAAGTGCATTCCTACAGAATAGTAATGTAAAAAAATCTATTTAGAGACCAGTCTTACGAAACATTGATGAAGGCCAATCTGATAGGTTTTTTTTTTAGGGAAAGTAGGAAATCGACAGCAGTTCTTTACATTAATGCAAAGTAAATCTGTTTATTTTTATTGTCAAATGTCAACACAGGCTCATGTCCTGGGTGTTCAGTGTAAAAACACCACGCTTTCATTAGCACAGTCCCTGCTGTCCAGACTCCCCAATAAAACTCGGATTAAGAAAGGCTCACATTCTGCTTTAATTAAGTGGAGATCTGACTCTTCCTGGCCAGTTGACAATCTAAAGGTTATTGTTCCACAAATATACACAAGGGAATTGAATCAGTTCGCGTGTAATTATAAAATGATTTCATTAATTTCCCAAAGACACGCTGGGTCAGCCTCGCACGATTTCTCACCGGGTTCCGTCCCAACCCTGAACACACTCCATCACAGTGAATGGTGTTTTTGTTTTAAAAGCAAATAGGTTGACAGCAGCTCTTTATTCTTTTGCGCTATTAAATACCAGCGTCGATCTAAACCAACAAGATCCTACTCCTGGCTATTGCAGCTCATTCTCCCGTAAAGTATAATAGACAGAGAGCAAACGGGCAACTTGAGCCCGCATGGATCGCTGGGATCCTTGAACAGCGAAACACACCCACCGAGCCCCCTCGATTACAGTTTGAGTGTGTATACTGCAGTTTCAAACAGATTGAAAGTAAAATTGAACAAGAAATACTTAAATACTGGAGCTGATTAGGTAACAGAGAGGGTTGATGTGGTGTACATGGACTTCCAAAAGGCGTTGGATAAAGTGCCACATAATAGGCTTGCCGGCAAAGTTAAAGCCCATGGAATAAAAGGGACAGTGGCAGCACGGATACGAAATTGGCTAAGTGACAGGAAACAGAGAGTAGTGGTGAATGGTTGTTCATCGGACTGCAGGAAACTACACAGTGGTGTTCCCCAGGGGGTACTAGGACCACTGCTTTTCTTGATATATATTAATGACTTAGACTTGGGTGTACAGGGCATAATTTCCAAAATTTGCAAATGACACAAAGCTTGAAAGTATAGTTAACAGTGAGGAGGATAGTGATAGACTTCAAGAAGACATAGACAGGCTGGTGGAATGGGTGGACACATGGCAGATAAAATTTAACGCAGAAAAGTGCGAAGTGATACATTTTGGTAGGAAGAACGAGGAGAGGCATTATAAACTAAAGGGTACAATTATAAAGCGGGTGCATGAACGGAGAGACCAGGGGTATATGTGCACAAATTGTTGAAGGTGGCAGGGCAGGTTAAGAAAGCGGTTAAAAAAGCATAAGAGATCCTGGGCTTCATAAATAGAGGCATAGAGTACAAAAGCAAGGAAGTTATGATGAATCTTTATAAAACACTGGTTCGGCCTCAACTGGAGTATTGTGTCCAATTCTGGGCACCACAATTTAGGAAGGATATGAAAGCCTTAGAGAGGGTGCAGAAAAAATTTACAAGAATGGTCCAGGGATGAGGGACTTCAGTTAGGTGGATAGACTGGAGAAGCTGGGGTTGTTCTCCTTAGAGCAGAGAAGGTTGAGAGGAGATTTGATAGAGATGTGCAAAATCATGAGGGGTCTGGACAGAGTAGATAGAGAGAAACTGTTCCCATTGGCAGAAGGGTCGAGAACCAGAGGACACAAACTTAAGGTGATTGGCAGAAGAACTAAAGACGACATGAGGAAAAACTTTTTTACGCAGCGAGTGGTTAGGATCTGGAATGCACTGCCTGAAAGGGTGGTGGAGGCAGATTCAATCACGGCTTTCAAAAGGGAATTTGATAAGTACCTGAAGGAAAATTTTTTGCAGGGCTATGGAGAAAGAGCGGGCGAGTGGGACTAACTGAAGTACTCTTGCAGAGCTGGCGCGACGGGCCGAATGGCCTCCTTCTGTGCTGTAACTATTCTTTGATTAATCAGCTGGTGTTTTCTCTTTAGTCTGAGTTGAATTCCACAGATTAATGTCAAATTATTGGGCAAGTTATTAGCAGACCAAACCGTAACCCCTCCCTCACCCCATAGAAGAGTTCATGTGTTAGATTGTAGGAATTAACAAATTCCAACGAATAACGGAGATCGACACAAGAGAACTACTAAACAGGTCTTTACTCAACGGAGATGCCATGAGGACTGCCTGGGCAGCCCCGTGGTTTGCGACGTGACGTCATCGCATTTGCCCGCGTTTTCCCGCGCTCTTATAGGGGCCACGCCCCATACATGCAAACTCTATATACAAAACACAGTAATGCCTAACACAATTGTACAGGTTTAGGCTGGTGTTAGAACATCGTTAAAGAGAATTATATACAGTTAGCCAGAGTCATTCAGTGGTTCTGCCACATGTGCCCCCCCAGAATTCGCTTTAACGGACAAAGTCAAACGGTGAGGGGGTCTGACGAGCCTGTCAGAACGACTCTTGTACTCTCGAGGCAGAGGCTGCTGGTCGGCTGGCGGTCGCACTCGGTCTGCCGTAACAACAATGGGTGGCCGACCCCATCTCGGCGGTTGTGCTGTCTCGACGGGGCGGTCGAGGTGTAAATGTGCTGGCTTTAAGCGGTCGACCGAAATGTGGTCCAGTTTACCACCGACATCTACTGTGAAGGTTTTGTCCCCTGCTTCCAACACGTGGAAGGGACTGGTATATGGGGCCTTGAGCGGATCCCTATGTGCGTCATGGCGAAGAAAAACGTATTCAGCCTTGTGAAGCTCCGTGGGAACGTGTGACCTCTGCAGCCCGTGGTGCGAAGTGGGTACCGGTGCGAAACATCTGGCCGCCTCTTGGTGACTAGCAAGCTGGGCAGACGCGGACCATGGCTCCGTCGATGTTGGTAGAAAGTCCCCTGGGACTCGCAGCGGCTGACCATACACAAGCTCCGCTGATGAAGAGTGAAGGTCTTCTTTGGAAGCCGTGCGAAGGCCCAACAGGACCCACGGTAGCTTGTCTGCCCATCCAGCGTCCTGGAGGCTGGCCCTCAGGGCGGCTTTCATTGACCGGTGGAAGCATTCGCAGAGGCCATTTGCCTGTGGGTGGCAGGCTGTGGTGCGGTGTAATTTGACAGAGTCCTTGGGCCACTGCATTCCAGAGTTCGGAGGAAAACTGCAGTCCCCTGTCTGACGAAATATCTGCGGGCACTCCGAAACGGGCGATCCAGGAGGAAATGAATGCCTTGGCCACGTCCGCCGAAGTAGTGGATGACAGGGGGACCGCCTCCAGCCATCTGGTGGTGCGGTCAACCATGGTCAGGATGTGTGAAAAACCATGGGAGGGTGGGAGTGGTCCTACCAGGTCCACGGTGACATGGTCAAAACGTCGCTCCGGAACTGTGAAGGTGGCCAACGGAGCTTTGATGTGGCGCTGTACCTTGGCCTTTTGGCAGACCACGCAGGTGTTGGCCCAGTCGCGGACATCGTTATGCATGCCATGCCAAACAAATTTCGCTGACATCAGTTTCTGAGAGGCCTTCATTCCTGGGTGTGACAACCCATGTATGGCGTCGAACACTTTGCGGCGCCAGATGACCGGCACGACAGGGCAAGGATCCTGTATGGAGAAGTCACACAACAGCATGGTACCTGTCGAATGGAACTTGACGTC
Source organism: Somniosus microcephalus (assembly GCF_052327205.1). Taxonomy (NCBI): domain Eukaryota; kingdom Metazoa; phylum Chordata; class Chondrichthyes; order Squaliformes; family Somniosidae; genus Somniosus; species Somniosus microcephalus. The sequence goes on from NC_140993.1 coordinate 77,617,510, forward strand.
GGCCAACTGGAGGCCAGTAATGGCTGTTCTGTAAGCTTGGACTTCCGGGTCTGAGGCTTTGTCCGCTGCCATGAGGGTGTAGTCGATGCCCAAATGAACTGTATTGACGATGGTGCGGGAGAGGCAGTCTGCCACCAGGTTGTCCTTACCGGCCACGTGCTGTATATCCGTGGTGAATTCGGATATGTAGGTCAGTTGACGCTGCCGTCGGGCTGACCACGGTTCGGCGGTCTTGGCCATTGCAAAGATTAGCGGCTTATGGTCCACAAAGGCGGTGAAAGGACGTCCTTCCAGTAGGAACCGAAAATGGCGGATGGCCAGAAAAAGGGCGAGCAACTCCCGGTCGAACGTGCTGTATGCTCTCTCGTTCTGCCGTAGTTGACGGCTGAAGAATGCCAACGGCTGCCACGTCCCGTTCACCCACTGCTGTTGCACGGCACCGACTGTGTAGTCCGACGCGTCAGTGGCTCCTGGCAGCGGGTGTGCCAGCATAGTCGCGTTGGCTAAGGTGCTTTTGGTGTCGGCGAACGCTCGGGCCATATCATCCATCCAGTCTACTGGGTTCTTGCCAGTCTTGCCCTTGAGGGCCTCGTACAGGGGCTGCATGAGTAGTGCCACCTTAGGCACGAAACGGTGGTAAAAGTTTACCATGCCTAGGAATTCCTGCAGGGCCTTTACGTTCTGCGGGCGTGGAAAGGATGTCACCGTCTCTACTTTCGAAGGTAAAGGAACCACTCCCTCTGAGGTGATGCGATGCCCCAGGAAGTCAATTTGGTGCAGGCCAAACTGACACTTGGCCGGGTTGATAATCAAGCCGTGTTGGCTGAGGCGTCGAAAAAGGGTGCGTAAGTGACAGGTATGTTCTTCCTTAGTAGGACTGGCAATTAGAATATCATCCAGGTAGACGAAGAGGAACTTGAGGTCCCGCAGCACGGAGTCCATCAGGCGTTGGAAAGCCTGGGCGGTGTTCTTTAACGCAAACGGCATTCGTAAAAACTCGAAGAGGCCGAATGGGGTGATGACTGCGGTCTTCTGGACGTCTTGTGGATGAACTGGGACCTGGTGGTAGCCCCGGGTGAGGTCGACTTTTGAGAACACGGTGTTCCCTGCCAAATGGGCAGAGAAATCCTGGATGTGGGGGATCGGGTACCGATCAGGAGTGGTGGCGTCGTTGAGGCGTCGATAGTCGCCGCATGGCTGCCATCCACCGCCAGGCTTCGGGACGATATGGAGGGGCGAAGACCAGGGACTATTCAACCGGCGAATAATCCCTAACCATTCCATGGTTGCGAACTCCGCCTTTGCGACCGCCAGCTTGCCAGGTTCCAGGCGCCGGGCCCATGCGTAGACCGGGGGGGCGTTGGTGGTGATGTGGTGTTCCACACCATGTTTCGTGGCTGTGGAGGAGAACATGGGTCTTGTCAGGTCGGGGAATTCGCCGAGCAGGCGAGTGAACTCATCAGGAGTCGGGAATGCACAGGAGACGGTGCGTGACGTAGTGTTACTACGGTAACACGGAAGAGACTTAAAAGTTGCTGCGTTGATCAGCCGCCGGTTCCTAACGTCGACCAGGAGGCTGTTGGTGCACAGGAAATCCGCGCCGAGGAGGGGCTGGGAAACTCTGGCCGTAACAAACTCCCAGTGAAAATGTTGCCCCCCGAGGCACACCTCCACTCGCCGTCTGCCGAAGGTCCAAATTGTTCTGCCATTGGCCGCTTCAAGGGTGGGGCTGTGATTCCCCGTCTGCACATCGAAGGCGGACGCGGGTAAAATGCTGCACTGCGCCCCGGTGTCGCACAGAAAATGACGACCGGAGAGAGTATCAGTGATGAACAGCAATTTTCCCATGTTGCCGATCGCCATCGCGGCCGCGGGGTGCCCGTTAGACCCGTTCCTCGGTGGTCACAGTGTCAGTTGTTGTTTGTTTTTTGGGGGAAAACTGCAGGGAAGGCGGCAACGCTTCGCCTTCGCGCCAAACTGCGCATGGTAGAAACACAGCCCAGCAGGCCGATGAGCTGGGGCGGCGTCTGCGGGGGATGGGTGCCTCGTGGCGGCGCAGTACTGCCGTGTTACAGCGAAAATTTTGTCAGCCTCCGCAGCAAGTGTTGCGCAGTCTTCAATTTCAGATCTGGTCAGGGCAGCTTGTACCTGTTCAGGCAGTTGGCTGAGGAAAATCTCGCGGAATAGGAAACATTCCCATTCTGAGCCCAGGAGTGTGAGCATTTGGCTCATCAACTCTGCAGGCTTGGAGTCCCCGAGCCCGGGCATAGCGAGTAATCGATGGGCGCGCTCCGATTTTGTGAGCCCGAAAACCTGCAGTAACCGCGCTTTGAGGGTTTCATACTTGCGCTCCGTTGGGGGGTTTTCGAGGAGGCTGACGATCCGAGAGGTGGTAGAGCTGTCGAGTGTGGAGACCACATAAAGGTACTTGGTCTGATCCGCATCGATGTTCCTCAGGGCGAACTGGGCCTCGACCTGAATAAACCACGAGGGTGCTTGCTGCTCCCAGAACTGCGGTAGCTTTAGCGAAATGGCGATTGCTTCCATGCTGTGCTCTTCTTATGTGAAAACGTTCACAAAAACGGGGTCACCAATGTAGGAATTAACGAATTCCAACGAATAATGGAGATCAACACAAGAGAACAACTAAACAGGTCTTTACTCAACGGAGATGCCACGAGGACTGCCTGGGCAGCCCCGTGGTTTGCGACGTGACGTCATCGCGTTTGCCTGCGTTTTCCCGCGCTCTTAAAGGGGCCACGCCCCGTACATGCAAACTCTATATACAAAACACAGTAATGCCTAACACAATGGTACAGGTTTAGGCTGGTGTTAGAACATCGTTAAAGAGAATTATATACAGTTAGCCAGAGTCATTCAGTGGTTCTGCCACAAAATGCTAAAATGACTGTAGGTTAGCAGACTTTTGTGGGGATGTTCACTGATGACTGCACAGTGTTCAGCACCATTCACAACTCCTTAGATAATGAAGCAGTCCATGCCCGCATGCAACAAGACCTGGACGATGTTCAGTGCCAGGCAATGACTATCTCCAACAAGCGAGAGAGTCTAACCACCTCCCCTTGACATTTAACGGTATTACCAAATCCCCCACCATCAACATCCTGGGGGTCACCATTGACCAGAAACTTAACTGGACCAGCCAAATAAATACTGTGGCAACAAGAGCAGGTCAGAGGCTAGGTATTCTGCAGCGAGTGTCTCACCTCCTGACTCCCCAAAGCCTTTCCATCATCTACAAGGCACAAGTATGGAGTGTGATGGAATACTCTCCACTTGCCTGGATGAGTGCAGCTCCAACAATACTCAAGAAGCTCGACACCATCCAGGACAAAGCAGCCCGCTTGATTGGCACTCCATCCATCACCTTAAACGTTCACTCCCTCCACCACCAGCGTTTCGTGGCTGCAGTGTGTACCATCTACAAGATGCACTGCAGCAACTCGCCAAGGCTTCTACAGCAGCACCACCCAAACCCGCGACCTCTTCCACCTAGGAGGAGGAGGGCAGCAGGCGCATGGGAACACCACCTCCTCCAAGTTCCCCTCCAAGCCACACACAATCCTGACTTAGAAGTATATCGCTGATCCTTCATTGTTGCTGGGTCAAAATCCTGGAACTCCCTCCCTGACAGCACTGTGGGAGTACCTTCACCACACGGACTGCAGCGGTTCAAGAAGGCGGCTCACCACCACCTTCTCGAGGGCAGTTAGTAATGGGCAATAAATGCTGGCCTTGCCAGCGATGCCCACATCCCATAAATGAATTAAAAATAACTGCTAAGTGTTATACACCTGTAAGATCAGGTATGTAGCATTTTCAATGTGAGCAGTGTAAAAAATTAAGAGTCACCGTAGCCTTTTGTTTACAAGGGGAAGGGGTTAAGACAAATTGGGAGAGGAAAGTGAACAGTTCAGATACTTCTTTGCACAGAGGACAGTGAATATATAGAACAGACTGACCATAAAATAGTGGAGTTAGGCATTTTCAGTAAATTCAAGAGTAAATGCTTGGCAGAGAAATGGATTAAGGGGTGTAAGAGATTAATACTTTTTAATGCATATATACATTATAATTTAGTTCTAAACTTTCAAACCATTATGATTTAGCTTCCAAATCCATGGGGTCCTAAAAAACAATGAAAGTCTACTTATTTTAAGTAAACAAAATGTACAACAAACCATATCTATCAGTTTAAAGCTGTTTAATCCAGTCATTCCAATGTCACCAATCTACCAGCAAGGGAAAGTGTGTGTGTCTGGTTAGAACAAAAATAGCTGGATATAATGTGCCCAAAATATAGTAAGCAAGAGTTCCTCTTCCTCCATTTTCATGAATATGCCTACAAAGTGAGTAGTAGGCATTACTATTAAAGATCATTAAATAGAAAAGAATACAGGTACTGCAAGAAATACAAACCTTGCTTCTTGTTGTCATGTTTTTGTCACACTTTTGTGTCATATTTATCCATTATAAATTCCTGTCCACATTTATAATGGAAACTACCTATGTAAATTTGTCACACTGTAATTTTACCTTCCTACTAATGGTGGCACTTTAGCAACTGTTTGTATCTCCCAGCTCCACAGCCACCGCAGGAGAGAATAATAATATAAAATCAAAGTATTATATAAAAATATGTACAAAACATAGGGTTTTAAAATGGAGATGGAATTATATATTATTCCCTACATTTTAACAGTGACTACAATTGTGTACAGAAGATCAACTAGTGTATGATTAAATAAAGGGTGCACAATAGGGATACAGAGTTCATTTCACAATAAAGTGCTGTTAACAAAACCAAGTGAATAAGACAGCAGTGAATTATAGATCTTTCTCAGTAGCATCAAGTGTTCCCTTATGCGTATTTTGCTTATACACAGCTACGTATAAGGATAGCTTTGTTTTAAGTGAGATAATTAAAGTAAGTTTATTTTTATTGAGTTTTAAGACCTTAATACCATACATAGTGCTAGATCTATCCATGTGGCGAATGGGTGGTTTGACATTCCAATGAGACACCAAAGAAAGGCTTAAAGCTTGCCAAATCAAGCAGCTTGTCAATGTAACAAAACATAAGGATTACAGCACATTGGTGTCATCTACTGCTGTGTAGAGTATTAAAAAATCTGTGGTGCTTCTAATAATCTCCATTAATATGTCTAATTAAAATGATTCGTTACTTCAATACACAAAGTTGTTCTGGTATTAAATGTTACTAGAACAGCTGGTAAATATATTTACAATATACAATAAAGTCATACTAGTATAGTGTATCATTAGCACCCTCAGCTTTTCTCCAAATCCAAAAATAGATTCCAAAAATCAGGCTTGGAAGTCAGAACACTATTTTTTCCCCTTAGGACATCCCAAAGCACTTTACAGCCAATGTAGTACTTTTCTTGGAGTGTAGTCACTGTGGTACAGGAAACTCTATTATCCGGCACCAACGGGACCACCGTGGTGCCGGTTTATCAAAAAGTCCGGATTACAGAGAGGTATAGTTTAAAAGGTAGGAGAGCTCCGTACACAGCAACAAATCCAGACTTCCCTGTTGCTTAGCAACATGTGCAGGAACCCCAGTTAACCCCAGTTACACAGCCACAGATCCAGGAACTACCACTAATATGAAGTAAAACTTACCTGAACCTACTCCTGAATTTTGCCGGTTAACAGAGATTTCTGGTTATTTTATTTTTTTTAGGTGCCGGTAAATCGAGAGTTTCCTGTAGGAAATGTGACAGCCAAGGAAGGTGCCACAAACAGCAAACCAGATTATCTGTTTTAGTGATGTTGATTGTGTGATAAATATTGGCCAGCAAATTCCCTGCTCTTCTTCTATTAAGTCCACCTGAGATGGCAGACGGAGCCTCGGTTTAACGTCTCATCCAAAATAAGGCACCTCCAACAGTGCAGCAGCACCCACAACAGTGCTGCACTGGAGTATCAGTCTAGATTTTGTGCTCAAGTCACTGGAGTGAACCCACAACCTTCTGGCTCAGAGGCGACAGTGCTACCAACAGAGCCATGGCTGACTTATACTAAGGTATAATTCCGCTGGTGCCAAGCATCAACCAGTACTTCACTCAAAGTGACCATTCTTTCTGTGAACCTTGATACTGACCATCAGCAGACTATTTGACACTGGAGGCAATGCTAAAGTCCACATATGCAAAAATTACAGGATAGTAATTAGGAGTGAGACTCCGAATTATTCTCCCCCACCCCTCTTCCTAGCTCAGTAATGCTGAGACCATTTGTAGCTCCCTCCATGGCTGCACAGACCAGGAAATGAAACTGGAACCTGCTGGTCTGTATGGTTCACGGCCACAATGGCCAATGCCATTAACCACCAATCTCTAGAATAGACTCTAATCAAAGAATCAGACTCTATATCTTGAGTTGATGCAATGTGGTTTTTGTATCACACTGAGACAAAGAGAGCAATGAAACTGCAGCTTAGGTTTAATGAAGAGTGTGATTCGGATTTTTAGTAGTAGTACCATACCACCTGGAGGAGATGGTGTCTCATTGCTTCCTTCTTCGCCCCAGTTGCAGTATAATTGCTACTCAATGCACAGGTAAATTTTGAGGCTTTTCTGATAGGCTTTTGATCCACTTTAAATTTATTGTTTAAAAAAAGAGCAAATGGGATAGTCGGATCTTTTTTAACTTTAAAAAATGGTCACGACAGTTACAGACTGATGAGCAGAGCTCTCCTTTGCCTGCTTAGAATGTGTGGCTCTCTGGTATCCACCACAGTCTGGTATCCCTGGAAAATTACCAGAATTCTCGATCCGCTATTATCTAAACATGTTACATTCTGTGCTCTGCCTCTTGCCTAACTCCAGGTGCAACTGACTATCTTCTAAATGGAGATTTGAATCCATTGAGCTGACAATGACTTCACTACTAAATCACAAAATGTTTGTAGCTATTTAACACGTTATTTTCTGCTCAGACATTAAGTTCCTTCAGCCATCTAGGTCCCACTTTCTGGAATTCGCTCCCTCAATTTCTCCATCTCCTTTGATCCCCCCCCCCCCGTAAAACCCACCTGTTTGAGCCAAGCTTGTGGCCACCCCGCCCAATATCTTAAATAAAAACAGAAAATGCTGGAAATACTCAGCAGGTCAGGCAGCATCTGCGGAGAGAGAAACACCCAATATCTTCTTTGGCTGAAGGTCCATTTTTCTCGGGCCTCTGGCGAGCTGCCTTGGGACGTTTGCTAATTAAATGTAAATTACCCTTGTTGGACTGGAATTGAGTTTTGCCAATAGTGAGGGAGAAATCGTTCTGTTCGCTCGGTGATAAATGTCACATGTCTCCGGAGTGCGACACAATCTTCACGAAGATATCGGCCAATAGGTAAAGTAGGAGGGAGCCGAGGGCCGCTTACCTTTCTCACTGTTAACTTTGACCGTTATCTGGATGGCCGATTTGCCGCGAAGTCTCTTCGATAAATAAACTTTGCCGGAGTCCCTCTCTATCTGCACGGGGGCATCCGCCGGGGCGATCACTTCAAACCACCGTCCTTCAAACTCCCAGTCGGGGATGGTGTAAATGACATTTCCCACTTTCTCCTCCTCGGACACAGTCACCGAGTGAAACATCTCGTCCGGCACTGAGCGAGCTGCTCTCCTGCCTTCAGGAAGTCCCAGAGCCCTCGGTTTGACGTTGACCAGGACTGTCAGAGGGTCAGTGACCTGGGCGACCAGACCTTTATCCCGGCCATAAACTGACAGGCGGAAGGGCTCCATCCCCATCAGAGAGCCCACGACCAGGATTTGGCCAGTCCGTGGAACCACGAACAGCTGAGGGATCTCCGGGAAGGGGCGATAGCTGATTTCAGCATTCCTCCCTTCATCGCGATCCGTGGCGGTCACTCGGGCGATCTCTGATCCCACAGCAATCATTTCGTCCACGTCCACCCTCGTCGCTTGCTCCGAACCGAACAGCGGTCTGTTGCCGTTCACACCGCGGACCCGAACTTTAACCAAAGCAGCGGTGCGGTTCGACCTGTCCGGGCAGCTGGGCGCCGAGAAGCAGCGGAGAGTCAGGACGTAGAGCGATCTCCCCTCCCGGTCCAGAGGCGCTGCGGTTCTCAGCAGGACGTTGCCCTCGCCGTGGTGATGGTAGAGCTGGAAAACCGAGCCACCTCCGTCCCCGCCGAGCTCAACCTGGAGCCTGGCCCCGGCAGGGTGCAGCCGGCAGACCCTGCGGCCAGGGAGGCTGACGCCGCTGACTTTGGTACCAGGTGAAGAGCTTTCGGAGACGTGGCCGTAAAACACCGGTGTGGCGGCAGAGGAGCCGGAGTACCGGAGAGCCAGAGAGAGCAGCCACAGGGAGTGAAAGAGGAACCAAGGACCCCCGAGACAGTGTCGGCTCTCAGGGAGGAGCTGCATGACCGGCACCCCAGAGGTTGCAAACTAAAGATGCAGAAATGACTTTAATTCTTATTAACGCCTTGAGGCAGTAAATTCAAAAGTGTTATGTACCATAAAATAATCTCAAACACTTGAGCGCTTGTTTTAAGAACAAGAGCAGCTCTTTCTGCCGTTTGTATTCGGACGCTCCTGTTTGCGCCTCCCGCTCGCTGGGCTGTAGCCGAAGCAGAAGGTTTGGAGAAAGCCCACAGACGAGACCCGCTCCAACTTTCATTCAATCAGCGCCAACCCCACCCGGGCCGCGCCCATTCGCGCCTTCAACCAATCGGAGCGCCGCGGGGGCGGGACTACAGCGATATGGACCCCGCCCACTCGGAAAGCTCTCCAATCAGAGGTCCGGTGAAGAGTGCACGGCCCCGCTTTTGGGTTTTGGCGAGGTGAAAGTAACATGGTCCAGGGTGACGACTCCAGCCAGCCGCACGATTTCTGTGACAGCCAGACTGTTGGGGTTTTGATCCCCATGTTTTTTTTAAATCGCATTTGTAAAGCGTTTCAACAATAACCAGAATAAACTATGAAATATAATAAATATTTGTAAATTATATATAGACAAGCAAAAGTTGGAAACTATGTTCTTAATTATTTTATTTATAATTTAAAAACATCAACCTGTAGATAATCAAAAGCAAAGATTACAGTTCCGCAATGGCACCGATTCTACGAAATGACTGTCGTGCCTACAATGGTCACGGCATCGCTCGAGTCCAGTGGAAATACTGAATGGCTGTTACCTATTGAAATTGTATTGGGTAGATTATCTTCGTATCCATGAGGATTGGTCACTACAACACAGGCAGACTATCGCTGCCGTGGTGATTGCTCATATTAACTGGCCACTAATCTATTAAGAGTGCAGCTACCATTGTCAGTAACTTTAAATGACTCTTTGTAATGAACAGCAAACTGGCAGCACAGGATTTTAAAAAGACAGATATTTTGAGCTGTTTTGCCAGCAAGATGTTGGTATATATCATGGTATCTGAGTCCTAGACTTTTTCTGAAGGTAATTTGCAAGTATACAAGTAAACCGAAACAATTTTCAGCGAATGCAATTTCATGTTTGGAACGCTGTGTCTTTGTTGAAAAGTACAACGCTGTGATGTAATTTGCAGCAAGAATAAACCTAATTACGTTTCGTGCGTGTACGTAACCTTATTCTGGCAAAATAATATTTTCTCCCCTCAGTGACCAAGACCTCCATTCTTGGAAGGAAGAAAGAGGAGAGAGAAACATTATTTACCATTTCAGGTGGAGGAGGACATTATAACACGATCTGGTCTCCTTTCATTTAATTTAAACTCCGAGCTATTCTTCACAGGATCAAGTCTCGCACAGATTTGATGTGCTCTGGCGGAAGCCGATAAAACAATCCCTCAAACCTACTACAGAAACAATCAGAAGACCTGGCAAGGTCCCATTTTCATTTTTGAGAAAAAAGACAACATTTTTACCGTCAGCTGAACTAATCTCGAGTTACATGAGCTGTGATATTCTGTTTTTGCACCGCATGCTATTTTGGTTATGGATGAAAAATAATAGCTGTTGCAAATCGTTTCTGTGAAGCGTCAAAATTACACACGCAACAACCTCTCTACATAAGCAAAACTCAACCAACCTATCGAAATGCTGTAGGTTTGTAAGAACTTTACAGTCATGACAGTCTTACCGAAAGGTGCCCAGTTTTGCAAAACGCTGCATTAAAAGTAAAGAATTTTATGAAGGAATTTATTCCTCTACCTCTATCCCTCCATCATGTGTTTAAATTACGGATTGCAAATACCGCAAAAAATGAATGCTTCACTACGGCAGTGAAGAAGTCTGTTAACTACACATCACAGATAGATTTGCAGCAAGTAAACCCAAACAATAATTATTTTCCGTTGAAGTAGATAATGGATAAATAAATTAGAAACCAATAATCTAAATTAATAAAAAGTAAAGCCTAATAATACTCAAACAACGAACATAATTGAAGTTCACTTACCAAGTATCTAACGTTGATTATGCACTGTAAATACGTATAAATCTTCCTCTTGCAACACAGCCAAATTGTTTGATATGAAAGTTTTTCCAAATACAGTGATAGTGATACAGCGTGAACAGCATTTCCACATTTTGAGGACTGGAGTTTGGAACGGAATTACCTGACAGGATCTGTAGTATTCATAACTATTAAATAGATTACAGGAAATATATAGATACACACTAGTCACATGGTAAGTTGCAGCCAGAAGAAGGATGAAGGAAGGGAGAAGGGTAGGGAGGAACAATAGAGATGATGAGAGAGGAGAGGAGAGGGGGAAGGATATATATTAATGATGATCTAGACAAGGGAACTAGATGTAATATCTCCAAATTTGCAGACGACACAAAGCTGGGTGGGCGTGTGTGCTGTGAGGAGGATGCCAAACTCCAGGGTGATTTGGACAGGTTGGGTGATTGGGCAAAAGCATGGCAGATGCAATATAACGTGGATAAATGTGAGGTTATCCAGTTTGGTGGCAAAAACAGGAAGGCAGGTTATTATCTGAATGGCAACAGATTGGGAGAAGGAGAAGTGCAACGAGACCTGGGTGTCCTTGTGCACCAGTCGCTGAAGGTAAGCATGCAGGTGCAGAGGCGGTTAAGAAGGCAAATGGTATGTTGGCCTTCGTAGCGAGAGGGTTTGAGTACAGGAACAAGGATGTCTTGCTGCAGTTGGACAGGGCCTTGGTGAGACCACATCTTGAGTATTGTGTGCAGTTTTGGTCACCTTATCTGAGGAAGGGTGTTCTTGACATGGAGGGAGTTCAGCGAAGATTCACCAGGCTGATACCTGGGATGGCAGGAATGACGTATGAGGAGAGATTGGGACGATTGGGCTTGTACTCGCTGGAGTTTAGAAGAATGAGAGGGGATCTCATTGAAACTTATAAAATTCTGACAGGACTGGACAGACTAGATGGAGGAAGGATGTTCCCGATGGTCAGGGAGTCCAGAACCAGGGGTCAGAGTCTAAGGATAAGGGGTAGGCCATTTAGGACAGAAATGAGGAGGAATTTCTTCACCCAGAGAGTGGTGAATCTGTGGAATTCTCTACCACAGAAGGCAGTAGAAGCCAATTCATTAAATATATTCAAGAAGGAGTTGGATATATTTCTTAAGGCTAAAGGGATCAAGGGGTATTGGGAGAAAGCAGGACTGGGTACTGAAATTGGATGATCAGCCATGATCGCATTGAATGGTGGAGCAGGCTCAAGGGGATGAATGGCCTACTCCTGCTCCTATCTTCTATGTTTCTATGAAGGGGAGGAGGAGGGCGAGCAGAGGTGAAAGAGAGGAAGGGGAGGCAGAAGAGGGAAAAAGAGGCCAGTGTGCACTATGGGCTAAAAATTCAGGGGCTTTATGCCACCCGTTACCGCCAAAAAATCGCAAAAAGAGGGCAGCCACCACTCTTTCACCAGCTGGTGGTGGGTCCCGTAGCATCCTCCATTTTCATAGGCCCAGCAGCACTGCCGGTAAGATCCATCGCCCTGCAAAATAAAATGAGGGAGCAGTGATGTCAGTCGGCGTACAATGCCGACTTAACATCGCCATGGCGAACTTAGATCTTTGCGCTCAGTTCAGCGCTTGGTCCTAAGCTCGCCATGTAAACCCAGCATACAAGCAGACTCACAGAGGCACTATCAGCACCTCTTAAATATCACACACACATCTTTCAATTAAGTTTCCATTTAAGCTATTGGACTGGGCTTTTTTGATTTTACTGAAGTAGTGGCTTGCTGCAAGAGATGTTAAACATTTTTTAAGTGTGTAGGGTGTGCTGCTGGATGCTTGCAAGGCTTCGGATGCTAAAGGAAGGCCTCTGAGCAGTCAAAAAAAGCCACAAATACTCAGCAAGTTAGACAACATCTGTGGAGAGAGAAACAGAGTTCACGTCTCAGGTGAAGATGCTGCCTGACCTGCTGAGTATTTCTAGCATTTTATGCTGTCATTTCAGATTTACAGCATCCGCTCGCAAAGGGAAAAGGAAGATGCAGAAGAGGAAGATGCCTTTTAACAATCGTACATTTGCAAATTTGACACCAGTAGGTAGTATTTAGTGTCATTGTCTAGTAAATATAGTGATCCCAAATCAAACCAAAAATTTCCTTCCGAACCTCAAAAAATGGGGAAAGTGCTTCAGTACTAACACAAATGGCTCAGCAAGCAAGAGGCACCCAGGGTCTTGCATGCAGCACTCCAGCTTTGTGTGGGATCAACACTGCAAGAGAGGTCCTCTACCCACTGGACCAGGATGCCCACCAGAAAGAACAATGTGGGACCACATCACCGAGGCTGTCACTGCCAGCAGTGCCGCCCCCACCACCTGGCTCCATGTCCAGAGAAGCTTAATGACCTTAGACCACTGGTCAAGGTCAGTGGATGCATCTTCAAAAGCCATCTCCTACTAACTGCACCACTAGCCTCAGACAGTACTCAATGCAGGACTCCCCCTACCTCCCCACCCCGATTACTTACCTACCAACAATCTGTACCAATCACGAGACACATCTCCCATTCCTAGCCTTACCTCACCTCCTTGGAGGCATTTAGAAAAACATACTGCAGTCAGACTGAGTCAGCATGGTTTTAGGAAAGGGAAATCATGTTTAACAAATTTGCTGGAGTTCTTTGAGGATGTAACATGCAGGGTGGACAAAGGTGAGCCAGTGGATGTGGTGTATTTGGATTTCCAGAAGGCATTTGATAAGGCACCACATAAAAGGTTACTGCATAAGATAAGAGCTCACGCAGTTGGGGGTAATATATTAGCATGGATAGAGAATTGGCTAACTAACAGAAAGCAGAGAGTCGGGATAAATGGGTCATTCTCTGGTTGGCAAACGGTAACTAGTGAGGTGCCACAAGGATCGGTGCTGGGGCCTCGACTATTTACAATCTACATTAATAACTTGGATGAAGGGACTGAGTGTAATGTAGCCAAGTTTGCGGATGATACAAAGATGGGTGGGAAAGCAAGTTGTGCAGAGGACTCAAATAACCTGCAAAGGGATATAGACAGGCTAGGTGAGTGGGAAAATATTAGGCAGATGGAGTATAATGTGGGAAAGTGCAAGGTTATCCACTTTGGCAGTAAAAATAAAAAAGCAAACTATTATTTAAATGGAGATTACAAAATGCTACAATTCAGAGGGACCCGGGGGTCCTTGTGCATGAAACACAAAAAGTTAGCATAAAGGTACAGCAAGTAATCAAAAAGGCAAATGGATTGTTGGCCTTTATTTCAAGGGGGTGGGAGTATAAAAGCAGGGAAGTCCTGCTACAACTGCACAAGGTATTGGTGAGACCACACCTTGAGTACTGCGTACAGTTTTGGTCTCCTTATTTAAGGAAGGATATACTTGCATTGGAGGCAGTTCATTAGGTTAATTCCAGAGATGAGGGGTTTGACTTATGAGGAGAGGTTGAGCAGGCTTGGCCTATACTCATTGGAATGATCATGGCTGATCTAGGGCTCAAAGCCACTTCCCAGCCCGCTCCCCATAACCCTTCACTCCCTTATCTTGCAAAAATTTGTCTATCTCCACTTTAAATGTATTTAATGACCCAGCCTCCACGGCTCTCTGCGGCAGAGAATTCCACAGATTTAAGACCCTCTGAGAGAAGAAGTTCCTCCTCATCTCAGTTCTAAAAGGGCGACCCTTTATTCTGAGACTGTGCCCCCGAGTTCTAGATTTCCCTATGAGGGAAACATCCTCTCTGCATCTACCCTGTCGAGCCCCCTCAATATCTTATATGTTTCAATAAGATCACCTTCATTCTTCTAAATTACAATGAGTATAGGCCCAGCCTGCTCAACCTTTCCTCATGCCATGATGCTGAAATAAAAGCCACCACAAAGCAAACTTTCCAGTCCAACTTTATACATCTATCCATCCAATATGACATCAAGAGGTCAACTCATTACCCTTATGCAATCTCTTAGTGACTGTCTTGTGTGTGCCTTTGCCTATCCACTGCTGTCACATAGCGGTACCCCAGTGGCTGCAGTATGGCTGGTGGAAAGCTGCTGACTTTCAGTGGGGGATACTGCAAATGGCCTTGCTGGTCGACCTTGAGGAGCTGATGGCTGGGAGTGTCAAATCAAGTGACCGTGTTTCTTCTTCTTCACTCTCCTCTCCCTCTTCTTGGCCAACCATTGGCTGGATATTTCCTGGGTGTGTGAAATGAGGAAGGCACAAGGATGGAGTTGTCATGAGGGGAGGGTGGGAAAGCAAGAGGTGCATGCCAGAAGGAGAACGTGTGAGGTTACCAACATTTTGTATCCTTTCAGCCCCACCACTGGCCAAGAGCTCAGCCATAACCCTGCCAAGAATGGCCTGCACTGCCTCCTCCAAGGGGATGAGGTAAGGCTAGGAATGGGAGATGTGTCTCGTGATTGGTACAGATTGTTAGTAGGTAAATGATCGGGGTGGGTATTGAGTACTGTCTGAGGCTAGTGGTGCAGTTAGTAGGAGACGGCTTTTGAAGATGCATTCACTGACCTTGACCAGTGGTCTAAGGTCATTAAGCTTCTTTGGACATGGAGCCAGGTGGTGGGGGCAGCACTGCTGGCAGTGACGGCCTCGGTGATGTGGTCCCACATTGTTCTTTCTGGTGGGCATCCTGGTCCAGTGGGTAGAGGACCTCTCTTGCAGTGTTGATCCCACACAAAGCTGGAGTGCTGCATGCAAGACCCTGGGTGCCTCTTCCCTGGCTTGCTGAGCCGTTTGTGTTAGTACTGAAGCACTTTCCCCATTTTTTGAGGTTTGGAAGGAAATTTTTGGTTTGATTTGGGGTCACTATATTTACTAGACAAATGACACTAAATACTACCTACTGGTGTCAAATTCACAAATGTATGATTGTTAAAAGGCATGTTTGCAATAGGTAATGTAAACATAGTTTACAAAATGATAAGCAATAGATAACACAAGAGTAAATAAGATTGAATGGTGTTTTCAAGACCTTTCTAATCAATGTTATTTCAGACTGCAGGAGGGGCAGAAGGCAAGTGCTGAGGTCAGAGCCCATTTCAGGTTGCTGTGTGTCCCCTGGATTATGATTCTTATCACCCACTCACTGACTCAAACTCTCTGCTAATCTCCTATATACTTACTTTCTCAGTCTCTCTCACTCCCTCAGTCTTATACTCAATCTCACTCACTCTACCTCATTCACATGCTCACTAATTCACTTGCTCACTTCACTCAGTAACTCACCCATTTTACGCTCATTCTTTCATATTTCTTACTTTGATATTCACTCACACTTTGTTCACACACTCACTCCATCTTCTGCTCTCTCTCAGTAACTCACCCACTTTACCCGAGGGGAGAGGGAACTGTAAAAGCATAGAATCTTACAGCACAGACCATTCAGCCCATCGTACCTGTGCTGACTCTTTGAGAGAGAGATCCAATTAGTCACAGTCCCCTGCTTGCCCCATAGCCCTGCCACTTTTTCCTTTTCAATTATATATCCATTTCCTTTTGAAAATTACTATTGAATCTTCTTGCACCACCCTTTCAGATGCATCCAGATCGTAACAACTCGCTGCGTCATGTTCCCAGAATGAGAAAGCAATATACTCCGAATTCAGGGTGCAAGAGGACTGTACTCCTTTTTATTTTCTCTCTTTCTCTGACCTGATGATCTGATTCTACTACATCCTCACCCCTTCATTCTTTGACACTGCAGAGACAGACCCTTACAACGCTGGTGTTGTATTTGACCCAGAAATGAGCTTCTGCCCACATATCCACTCAATCACCAAGACTGCCTACTTCCACCTCCGTAACATCGCCCAACTCCAACCCTGCCTCAGCTCATCTGCTGCTGAAACCCTCATGCATGCCTTTTTTACCTCTACACTTGGCTATTCCAATGCTCTCCTGCCCAGCCTCCCATCTCTCACCCTACATAAATTTGAGCTAATCCAAAAGTCTGCTGCCCGTATACTAACTTGCACCAAGTCTCGTTCACCCATCACCCCTGTGCTCGCTGACCTACATTGGCTCCCAGTTGAACACCTCGATTTTAAAATTTTCATCCTTGTTTTCAAATCCCTCCATGGTCTCGCTTCTCCCTATTTCTGTAACCTCCTCCAGCCCTTTGAGATCTCCGCGCTCCTCCAATTCTGGCCTCTTGCGCAACCCCGGTTTTAATCGCTCCACCATTGGTGGCCGTGTTTTCAGCTGCCTTGGCCCAAAGCTCTGGATTTCTCTCCCTAAACCTCTCCGTCTCTCTCTCTCATCCTTTAAGAGGCTCCTTAAAACCTACTTCTTGACCAAGCTATTGGTCATTTGTCCTGTTTATTCTCCTTATGTGGCTTGGTGTCAAATTTTGTTTGAAAACGCCCTGGGACGTTTTACTATGTGAAATGCGCTTTATATAAATGCAAGTTGTTGTGGCTGTTGTTTAGGGAGAGAAACCATCCATCTCCTTGTTGAAACGCAGCCACCTTATACTGCTCCTGTGTAAGGTTCAGGCACCATATTCTGTTCCTGAATACCTATGTTCTGTAATGCCTCTGACCCTCTTGCCCCCTTCGCCATCTTCTTGCAGCCTGTGTAGGTTATTTCAAGCTTCCTCGCTGCTGCTGCTTCTTCTCCTGATTTGGAAGCATTGATGGTAAGCCCAGAAGAATTCCCATGTTCAATAATTCAGAGCAAGCAAATTCTGTGAAACAGTTATTGCCCTCCACAAACTCCAGCTGCAATAGTATTAAACAGAGAAACACTTGCCAAAACAGCCAAAAAACTGTCCAAAAGCTCCTTAAAAATGACAAACCAGAAACTTATATTGATGGCGGCGAGGATCACTTTAAATACAACTTGTGAAAGCTGTTTACTAATTTGGACCCCGAAAACATGCGAGACACATTGCAATTTGTCCCCCAATGTATTATTCTACTGTTAAAGTATAAGTGTGTATCCCTTTATGCTGCAAAGTTTAATGAAGAAGTAAACGCCAAGTGAGTTCATTCTAAGGTTAATTGTTATTCAGGCTGGAGATCGGAACCCTGGTTTTGTGGAAAGGTAATGAAGAGCCTGCAGACATTGTGACTCTAGGGGGGAGAAATTGGGTATAGCCCCGTTTGGGGCGTTAGAATTGGCGCTGCGCAAATTTTATCGCCAGGCGCAACTTATCGCCACCTCAAGCGATATTGGGTTGCTGCGCCCCTAAAGGTGATTGTGGCGTTGATTCAGGCGCTGCACAGGAGTCTTAAGGTGCTAACCCGGTGGCGCTACTCAATATGTCGGCGGCCGGGCGCAGCGCAGATGCTGTCAATAATCGATTACCCCGAGACATGCTGGCGCTGGCCAGCTCTTAAAGGGGCGGGTCAATTAGGAGCAGCAGCCACACTCTGCGCCTTGTAGGCCTCAAAATCGGCGCTGTGCTTTCTGTGGCGTTCCAAACTTTGAACATATGGAGAGGGTGAGGCAGAAAGCGGAGCGCTTTACCGATGGGGCATTGGATGCTTTGGTTGGCGAAGTGGAGCGCCGGCGAGCTGTGCTATACCCCAACAATGGCAGGAGGCCTCATCAGGGCGAGTACCGCAGGGCTTGGAGGGAAGTTTGTCAAAGAGTCACCTCAACCAGCGTGGTGGCCAGGACTCCTGTGCAATGCAGGAAGAAGTTCAACGACCTCACTCGGGTCGTTAGGGTGAGTGCCTTTTTCGCCATCTTCTTCATCCCTCCATCTGCACCTGACATTATGGCCAGAGGGTGCGCGAAGCCCCAATGGCCATCTGTCAGCCAGCACCCATGGCCCTTTCTGGAAACACACACGCACATTCAGCTCAATGCATAATGGAAGGGCTATTCTACCATGGGGGCATGTGATGTCAGCTCAATGCATAATGGAAGGGCTATTCTACCATGGGGGGCATGTGATGTCAGCTCAATGCATAATGGAAGGGCTATTCTACCATGGGGGGCATGTGATGTCAGCTCAATGCATAATGGAAGGGCTATTCTAACATGGGGGCATGTGATGTCAGCTCAATGCATAATGGAAGGACTACTCTACCATGGGGGCATGTCAGCTCAGGCCAGCATGTTTCATCACTTCCCGTCCTTTCTCCTGCAGGCCAAGCTAGCCAGGAACCGGAGGTAGCAGCTTCGCACTGGAGGAGGCCCTCCTCAGCTGCAGACACTGACGGACCTGGAGGAACGAGTCCACCAGATTGTTGGAGGCCGGATGACTGGTCCTGTCACCACTGGAGCAGCTGACCCCATTGTGCACAGCGATGGTAAGGTCATCACCTTTTTGAACTCTCTCCTTCCACTTCTTCCCCCCACCAGCATGCTTTTTCACCCTGGACCCATGTCAGAGCATTGCAGCACTTATGCATCCCTTGCTGCCACCCTGTCCTTTCGCTAAAGGACCTCCCTGCTTTCAGATGCTGCATCACCAGCTTGGGAGCCGGGCCCTCAAGCTGCCACTGCCACCGACTCCGGAGGCGACGAGCAGGAGGAAGCTGGACCATCCCTGCCACCCTCAGGCGAGCCAGCCCCTCTGCAGACTGGGGAGACTACTTCCCTGGAGGGGAGTGGGGGGGAATGCTCTGAGGAGGAAGCAGTTCCAGGAACCAGCGGGCTGCAGCAACGCAAGGAGGGTAGGGAAGCTCGGGGGCCATCTCCCCGGAGGGCGAGTCAGGCCGCGAGTACTGCTGCACAGAGCGCAGAAGAGGTGCGTTCCCTCGCAGAGATGAGCGCCCAGGCTCGGCTCAGGCACACTGAGCTCATGGCTGCAGTGGCAAGCATGCCTGAATCCATCGAGACACTGGCAAGGAGTGTCCAAGACTTCGGGGCAGCACAGGCAAGGAGTGCGCAGGACTTCGGGGCAGCACAGGCAAGGAGTGCGCAGGACTTTGGGCAGCACTGGAAAGGACTGTCCAGGACTTCGGGGCATCACTGGAAAGCACTGTCCACGGCTTCGGGGCAGCACTGGAA
Organism: Somniosus microcephalus; assembly: GCF_052327205.1. NCBI lineage: Eukaryota > Metazoa > Chordata > Chondrichthyes > Squaliformes > Somniosidae > Somniosus > Somniosus microcephalus. The sequence goes on from NC_140993.1 coordinate 77,636,963, forward strand.
AGGACTGTCCACGGCTTCGGGGCAGCACTGGTAAGGACTGTCCACGGCTTCGGGGCAGCACTGGAAAGGACTGTCCAGGGCTTCACCGCAGCACTGGCACCTGCCATGCAAGTGCTGAGTGCTGCCACGCAGTCACTCGCTGGTCTCATGCAGATGCATGAGATCAGGCGGGATTACCCGGGGTCCTTGCAGCACCACAGCAGGGTATCAATCTGTGGACCAGCCAATTGGTGCATATGCTGCGGTGCTGCCCCAGAGTGCCAGTCGACCAGGGAGCTGCTGTCCGCTCTCAGGATGTCAGCATTCCTGATGCCACCGCTGGCACGTCTCCACTGCAGCTGCCACCACCTGCAGGACAGATTACTTCCACCCATGCACAGTTGGAGCAGTCAGCATCCGGGCCCTCCAAGGCCAGAGGTCATCCAGGACGTCCCTCAGGGGCATCTGCGCTTTTGGACACCCAGCAGGCCTCCCCCAGCCTTGATGCAGCCACTGGGGTCCCATTATGGAGGAGCTGCAGGGAGGGAAGGGGCCGATCTCACAAGAGAAGTAGATCACCATCAAGGGGGAAAGAGTAGAAGGTGCAGCTGAGATGTCTTATTTGTAGAAATCAAGGCCGTGGATGCTAGTCTGCATGTTAGTAATGTTTTGGATAGTCTCCCGGGGGTGTGAGACACTTGTGTTACTGTGTTAGTTTTGCTTTCTGTTGCTATTGCTTTGTCATGTTGGAAGGAAGCACATTTATCAAAATAAACAACTTTTTAAATTTACATTGGCCATGTCTGATATTTACATTCACTGCCCTTCATCGGCTTTAGGTTATCCGGACGGTTCCATCCCTCCTCATAGAATGGCACCAAGCATTCAGTCAGAGGGGCCTAGAAGCGGCTTATCAGCCTCTGATGGACGGCCCTCCCGTCTTGGTCCTCCTCCTCCGCTGGTGCTTCAATGGCTGGTGGCATTGGCTGGGTGCGTAGGATGGCGAGGTTATGCAGCATGCAACAGACTACGATGAAGTGGGAGACTCGCTCTGGTGAGTACTGCAAGGCGCCTCTGGAATGGTCCAGACAGCGGAACCGCTGCTTCAGCACACTGATTGTGTGCTCCACAATGTTCCTTGTCGCCTGATGGCTCGCATTGAAGCGCTCTTCAGCAGGAGTGCTGGGCGAACGGAGCGGCGTCATCAGCCATGGGTACAGAAGATAGCCCTAGTCACCGAGAAGCCAGCCTCCTCGGTGAGCTGGGGCCTCGAATAGGTCTGCAACTGAAGTCTGGCGCAGGATGAAGGCGTCGTGGCTGCTGCCAGGGAACTGCACATTGACTGCGAGGATCAGCTGTCGGTGGTCACAGACCAGCTGAACATTCAAGGAATGGAACCCCTTGCGGTTGCGGAACTCCTCCGGATTCAAAACAGGCGCCTGCAAAGCCACGTGCGTGCAGTCAATGGCGCCCTGCACCATGGGGAAGTCCGCTATTGCTGCGAAGCCCTCTGCGCGCTCCCGCTGCTTCTCCACTGTCACAGGGAAGGAGATGTGCTGCCGCCTCCTTTTAAATAGGGCATCTGTTACTTGACGGATGCAGCAATGCACCGCAAACTGTGATATGTTAGTCCCCTTTAAAGAGCGCCCCCCAAGCCCGAGAGCGACTGGGGAACGTTCCAGGTAAGCACTCCTTATTAGAGCCAGGCGGAACGGAGGGGCGCAACACTGAATTTCCGGTCCGGGGCGCCCAAAAGGCGTTGCACACTGAAATGACGTCATGATCTGCCTGCGCCCGCGAGCGGGCGCTAAATGCAGAATGCCCACTCAATATGGGAGGAGGCGCTGGGTTCACTGCGCCCGGCCGAAAATTGGCTAATGCCCCACTTCTCGGCCTCTTTAGGCGCTAATTGGAGGCGCTGCCAACCGAATTTCTCCCCCTAGTACTTTGCAATCTTGAGGTTATCCATACATTTAAAATAAATAAATGTCTTTATTTCTTTACTTCAAAAAATGTTACAAAATGTTCCATTAGTTTGCTATGTATAGTGTAGTGTATGTGCCTTTAAGTCAGAACTACTTTTACAGCTCCTGTATACTGTAGTACCGGCAGTGACCACACCGGTATATAAGCTTTGCGCATGCCTCTGTACCCCCAGTCTAGAGACTACCCTCCTCCAGTAAAGACCTGTTATTTGTTAATGTACAGCATCCGTGTGATTATTTAATAATAGCATATCCACTGAACCACGGATTCAACAGTGGCGACGAGTGGCGATTCGAATCTACATGCAACATAAAAAAAAGGTCGAGGCCAGGAACAGGGGCGTCGACCACGAGCAACTGCCCAGCAGTCAGGCAGAGATCCAACTTCGCAGAGGATGCTGTGGAGAGCCGGGCTTGGTTCCCCAGCCACAACGAGCAGTAAGAGACCGACGACAGGTCCAGCGCAGACCCTTCCCGAGCAGCGGCGGCTGGAGCCGACCGACGGCGGAGAGAGAGCCGAGCAGCGTCAACGGGGTAAGACAGAGGGTGAAGAGCGCAGGGCGCAGCCGGGGGTTGAACACCGAGCGGCGTCGAGGAAAATAAAACAAACCGGAGGGTAAAAAACAGCCGGGTTCTAGACTGAGCGGCGTCGAAAAATATAAAAAGAACGTGCAGAGCACAGCCAGTGCTCACGGGCTGAACAGGGTCCGCGGGGCAAAGGGGAGACGCCATTGAGCCGCGGAGAAGAGCGCGGGAGGCGCCATTGAGCCGCGGAGAACGCGGGAGACGCCATTGAGCCGCGAAGAGCGTGGGAGACGCCATTGAGAAGAAGGAAGAGCGCGGGAGACGCCATTTTTAGAAGCCGCCGCGGAGAAGAAGGGCGAGCGCGGGAAGGAAGGAAAGCACGGGAGACGCCATTTTGTGCCAGCGGAGAAGAAGGGGAAGCGCCATTTGTGATAGTTAACGCACACCCAAGGATGCCGAAGAGTGGCAGTATCTCTACGTTCGACAATGAAGTCGAAGATTGGGCGACATATGTGGAACGTATTGAGGTGTACTGCAGGGCGAATGAAGTGCCAGATGCTAATAAAGCACTGGTTCTGTTAAATTCCATGGGTGCAAAAACTTATGGGTTACTGCGAAACCTAATAACCCCAGAGAAGCCGGTGAACAAGAATTTCGAAAGCATAGTAGAAATCCTACAGGACCACTTAAACCCCACACCGCTGCTGATAGCAGAACGATTTAAGTTCCATAAAAGGAACCAACACAAAGACGAAAGCAACGCTGAGTACCTAACGGAACTGCACAAGCTATCGAAACACTGCCAGTTTGGAGCGGGACTAGCAGACACGTTAAGGGACAAGTTTGTGTGTGGGCTACAAAGTGAAGGAACCCAGAAACGGCTTCTATCAGAAAAGGATCTTACGCTGGACAAGGCTTTCAGTATGGCAGTATCACATGAAGCAGCTGCAAGGGGCGCTGCAGAGATACAACAGAGACCGCAAGAATATGGCACCAATGAAATGTCCTATGGAACAGGGAAGTGCTATCGCTGCGGCAGAACAACACATGACCAGAAAGATTGTTGGTTCAAGGACCAAGTGTGCAGACAGTGTGGGAAAGCAGGACACATAGCAAGAGTCTGCAGGTCTGGGAAGAAAACCAACAGTAAGAAATCTCCACAGGAGAAGTACAAAAAGGTACACCAGGTGATGGACAGTGGTTCAGATGAACAGAAAAGTGACACAGACTCCGGAAGCAAGGAGCTGGGTTCTCTGAAACTACATAAGGTAACTGAAATGGAGGATCACCAGACTATCTGGGTTACACTCAAGATAGACGGAGTCCAAGTGGAAATGGAATTGGACACAGGGTCAGCTTTAACAGTCATAAATCAAAGAGACTACAAGCGGCTATTTTCACACATACCCTTGAAAGCGACAGAGATTGTCTTGAAGACGTACACGGGGCAAAAAGTCTACCCCAAAGGAAAAATAAGGGTGAAAGTGACATATAAAGGCCAGGAAATACCTAAAATGGATATATATGTATTGCCAAATGGAGGACCACCACTGCTAGGACGTGAATGGATCCGGAAGATACAATTAGATTGGCATTCCATACAGGCACTGAAGGTTGAGGCCAAAAAGGATGACGACGTCACACCTGGACGACTGTCAAAAATGCTAACTGACGCACAAGAAGTGTTCCAGGAGGGACTCGGAACACTAAAAGGAATAACAGCAACAATTAAAAGAGAGGAAAATGCAAGCCCAAAGTTTCTGAAGGCCAGACCAGTGCCTTATGCGATCAGACCAGCTGTTGAAGCAGAGCTGGAAGGATTGGAACGTTCAGGAGTACTGTCCAAAGTGGACTGGAGCGAGTGGGCTACACCCATCGTTCCTGTAATGAAGAGGTCATTGAGTAATACGTCTGGGGAACCAAAGAAGGTCCGCATCTGTGGGGATTTTAAGGTGACAGTGAAGCCAGTCCTTCACACGGTGCAATATCCGCTTCCACGAATTGAGGATGTTTTCGCCTCGCTATCTGGTGGTAAACGCTTCACCAAAATTGATCTAGCCCAGGCGTACTTGCAAATGGAGGTAGAAGAAGCTTCGAAACATTACCTTACGATCAACACTCATAAAGGTCTCTATCAATACAACCGGCTGCTGTTTGCAGTAGCCTCGGCTCCGGCTATCTGGCAAAGGGCGATGGATCAGGTCCTGCAAGGGATTCCAGGGACCCAGTGTTATTTGGACGACATCTTGGTCACGGGCGAAAATGACGGTGATCACCTCGCCAACTTGGAGAAGGTGCTCACCAGATTAAAGGAGTATGGGCTACGAGCTAATCGCCACAAGTGCGAGTTTTTCCAGAAACAGATCTCGTATTGTGGCCACGTCATCGATGAAGAGGGGTTACATAAGTCCCTTGACAAGATTGAGGGTAGTCAAGGCTCCAGCACCAGAAAATGTGTCACAACTGAGGTCGTTCCTCGGGCTGGTAAACTACTACCACAAGTTCTTACCAAATTTGTCTACGGTATTACACCTGCTGAACACCCTACTGCAAACAGGGGTACCATGGAAGTGGGATGACGAACGTAGACGAGCTTTCCAGAAGTGTAAAGAATTGATCACATCAAAAGAGGTGTTGGCCCATTTCAACCCAGCACTACCAATTCGTTTGGCGTGTGATGCATCACCCTACGGTATTGGAGCGGTGCTGTCGCACAAATTCCCAGACGGGTTGGAGAGGCCAGTAGCCTTTGCGTCTCGGTCACTAACCTCAGCCGAGCGCAACTACGCCCAGATTGACAGGGAGGCCCTCAGCCTAGTATGGGGAGTAAAAAAATTCAACCACTATCTGCATGGGCAGAAGTTCACCTTGCTGACTGACCACCAACCACTTGTCTCCATCTTTAATCCCAAGAAGGGCGTTCCAGTGATGACTGCACAGCTGTTACAAAGATGGTCACTGTTTCTAGGGGCGAATCAATATGAAATAGAATATAAAGGCACGAAACAGTATGGGAACGCTGATGGGCTATCGCACCTGCCACTGCCTACTGTGGAGGAAGCACCAGCAGTGGACCCTATCGAGATATTTTATTCGTCAATAATTGAACGATTGCCAGTAACAAACGCGGATATAGAGGAGACCCGCAATGATCCGATGCTGTCACGGGTATATGAATTGACGGTGAGGGGATGGCCAACACATGGCGACTCACTGTTGCCAGCATTCTCATCCAGAAGAGAACAGCTGTCAGTATGCCAGGGGACAGTGATGTGTGGATCCAGAGTGGTGATTCCACCCAAGTTAAGGGAGAGAGTGCTAAATGAGCTACATGAAGGTCATCTGGGGGGGGGGGGGGGGGAAGAGTGAAAATGAAAAGCCTTGCTAGGGCTTATGTGTGGTGGGCGGGAATTGGTCAACAAATCGAAGACCTAACTAAGAGCTGCTTAGGATGCCAGAAGGTCCAAAATGCACCACCACATGCCCCTCTACACCCATGGGAGTGGCCCTCCTCTCCATGGCAACGGGTGCATATTGATTTCGCTGGTCCATTCATGGACTCAATGTTCTTAATAGCAGTGGATGCTCATTCAAAGTGGCCTGAGGTGATGAAAATGTCTTCAACCACTACAGAGAAAACGATTGCAGTCCTACGGACCATATTTGCCAGAAACGGTTTGCCAGAGCAGATTTGCTCTGATAATGGACCACAGTTTGTGTCCGACGAGTTCCAAAAATTCATGAAAAGGAATGGGGTAAGGCATTACACATCCGCCCCGTATCATCCAGCCACAAATGGATTGGCTGAGAGGTTTGTACAAACCTTTAAGAAGGCGATAAAGGCCATGTGTGACGATGAAATTCCACTACAGCATAAGATGGACAATTTCTTATTAGCCTACCGAAACGCGACACATGCAGTTACCAACCTGACCCCGGCCATGATGTTCTTTAACCGAAGGTTGAGATCTCGTCTGGACTTGCTCAGACCAAATGTGCGAAGAAATGTTGAGGACAAACAATTCCAGCACATCAATGAGAAGCCGACAAGGAGCTTCAATGTAGGGCAACCAGTCTTGGCCCGTGACTATCGAACAGAGAAGTGGCAACCCGGAACGATATGTACAAGGCAGGGGCCATTAATGTACACAGTGGATGTCGGGGAGAACATTGTGAGACGCCACGTCGATCAGATCTTAGCGTCACAGGAACGCATCAACCCCATGTCTCGAGTACCTGGGGATGAACCCGACATACCGGTAGCATCTACTTCAGACCCAGAAGCAGTGGAACCCGATGAACTACCCAATGAAAAGGGGTCAGAATTGCCTCTGCACCAAGACCAAGAACCTCTGGAAAGGCGCTATCCCGAAAGGGTCAGGAAGCCGCCCCAAAGACTGAATCTATAAATGGACTTTTGTTGTTTAATGTACATGTTGAAATGTTAATTGTTATTTGAATATTAGGGGTATTACTAATCTAAAAGGGGAGGAATTATTGTGTATGTGCCTTTAAGTCAGAACTACTTTTACAGCTCCTGTATACTGTAGTACCGGCAGTGACCACACCGGTATACAAGCTTTGCGCATGCCTCTGTACCCCCAGTCTAGAGAATACCCTCCTCCAGTAAAGACCTGTTATTTGTTAATGTACAGCATCCGTGAGATTATTCAATAATAGCATATCCACTGAACCACGGATCCAACAGATAGCATGTGTGCACATAAAATTATTATATAGCCGGGTATGGATTAAACCCAACCAGACCTGTGTGAATAGTTAAGATAGCACTTTAGTTCAGAGGAAACTAAACTTACTTCATTCAATATGTATAGTTATTGGCAGACTCTCACATAATCATCAACTCATTAGACTACCTAATGAAATATCTCAAAAGCTTACATCCCTGACATTTTGTCAAATATAGCGTGCTACGTTAGCTTCTTTAACCTATAAATTTCAACACCAGTATCTTAAGGAGGAATGGCATTACCTGGAGAATTTTATAATTTAATTTTTTTTCTGGAAAACATAAATAGATCTCAATACAAAGTTAATTTTCCACAACTTTTATTTGCACCAGCACGTGTGTGACGATTATACTGTGTATACTCAACATTTCCAAAGCAAAACATCTTTTAAAATAAAATTACAAAAATATACACATGGATAACGCATGATCAAGTATGAGCTATTCAGCAATACACGGTAACTTGGATTCCATTTTATGGTAAAAAGTACCTAGTTCTGTTGGGGTGCTGATTGAATATAACTGAAGGTCTCTGAAGTTGATGATACAAGACCCTAGATCACAGATATGAATTGGATAGTTATACACTTAAAAAAAAACTTCCCTTGAATTTTCTCCCCCTCACCCCATCTCTCCTGAATACGACAACTCACATTGGAATACTGTTCCTGGGTCATGGCTGTTTGGTATAACACTCAAGTGATCATTCAACATGTAAAAGTCTGGACAATTAGTATTGATAGGTTATTCAAGCATGGGGGTCACCATAGCTAAATCCTCAGCTTGTTCTCACATACACCTTTCCAGCACAGATCAGTTGATAGCAATCAGGAGCAAGAACCAGTACAGGTTTGCTGGAGCTAATGGAACACTACCATTCCAACTGACTCAGCATGGACAAAGGGATATCAAACTTGGGGCTTTCACAACCTGTACATCTCAATTCCATACCAGGTGGTGCATTTACTAACTGCTTGAGGGGAGGAGAACCTTTATCTTTTAAGTAGCACCACAATTTAATTTACACAGCAGCATTTTAATAGCAATGTTTCAACAAGTTCTGTGCAATTCAGAAGGGGTAGCATCAGAAAATACATTTAGTGAAGTACCAACTTTAAAGTTTCCCTTTGGTATTTTAATCATAAAAAATGTGATAGTACAAGTTAGAGAAATACAGTAAATAACAAAATATAAGAATCTGACACTCCGAATAGCATTCATTGAATAGGTCAGGTGTTGAAGCTACTGAAGCTTTGCAACACAAAATTACAACAATTCATACTTGATCACTCCACTGGACATTGTTGGGCAAGTCAGCAGAAGTGAGTATCTATGCTAAAAATAAAACATTTATTAAGCAAAAAATATAGAATTTAAGGACGAGTGGCATTCGGCTCAATCTGGTATTTGTGAGTTATGCACATATGCCATTCCTGAAATGTTCTTTGTTCCCTACAGATCTCAGAGCACAAAAGGTAAAATGGTGCTCATACCAGTCTTGTCATACTTCATTTATGCAGGAGATAAGCAAAGATATGGAGAAGAAAATGTCAGAACAATGTGGCAAAGGCATTTTTAATAACACAGAATGTGGAGATATACAACAAGAACAACAAAGAACAAGCCTCTGGAGGTTGTGCTGGGACTTTACTTAAGTGTGGTCTGACCAGTGCATTGTACTGTGTTCAATTATGGTCATTACCATTACTAAAAAGCTCCACATGAATTGGAGAGAGCAGAGAAAACAGCAAGATGATTGATCCAAATCTAAAAGAAAATATTATGAGGAAAGACTGGAAAATTTCAAGCTCTATAGTCTCAAAAGAAAGTGGTTATGGGAGTCTTCACAGAGTTAGATAAACATTGTATAGTATAGATAAGGTAATCCCAGATTAGGAATTCTAATTAAGATAGAAAGAAAGATCAGAGTTCACAAGTTGAACATTGTGAAAATTTAAAACAAATATTAGTAAGAGCTTCTTTCCACAAGGAGTGAAATATTTGGAATAATATACAGGTCAGTAGTGAGGGTAAGAAGATTAAAGGGATTTAAAATGCAGATGGGTACTATTCTGGGAAAGAGTTTGGGTACTAATAAATGATGGCCAAATAGCTTCTTTTTGTCCTTGGCTTTTCTTTTGTTTTCAAAAAGCCATTCTGTTCATCATGTTTGCATCTTCCAGTGGGCATTTAGAAATTACATGGTAATTGACTATCCATTTATTTCATTTCCTCACAAAGGTGAATGACTACAGATAACATTTTCTTTCATTTCTCCTGCAAATCCCAAAGATAATCCAGTTAACCTGAACCACATCAAACATTACATTAGTAGCGAGATGTACAGCACTTTTGCCTATACTGAATGATGGAAAAATCTACCCCCTCACCAATGTAGCTCCCATCTTTTCAGTGTTGGTACTGAGTATACAAAGCACTCAGTGTAGTCACCGACAGATACACTAGCTGTGCTGCATCAGACACACGCAAGTGTTTACCTTTTACCCATTGAGTACTGCATATGTATCTTGTGTCATATCGTATAGTTATGCATGACTTATGGTTAATAGCACTATTGAACATGGGAAATGGGTTTAAGGCTCACAATACAGCACTGCACTATACTGTATGGTTTTAACCAGCAAGTATCCAGATTTTATAAAGTTTAAAAAGTGACTATTTATTTCTTCACATTGAGTGCAAACTTTTTAATTCTATAGTCTAAGTTTCTAACAGCTACACCACCCAGATGCACTAAAAAGCAAATAGTGATTTTTTTTCAAAATCTTACACTTAGAAGAAAAATTAACTGGAATTAGAAAATAGTTACAATATTTGATACCTCATTTGAACAACTGTTGTCTGCAAACATCTTGTGGTTATACAGTGTAGCAGGTGGACTTGCATTCTTGTGAGACCAAGGCTCCAATTACAAAGCTTGAATCAAATTCCTAATATTTTTCTCAAACATAACTACCATTAGACAGGTGCTGAATTTTGGGAATGTTTATATAGACCAAAATAAAGATAAGATAAAGAAATAGGTTAGAACAAATTACAATGGATGGGAGACGCTAGTGAAAATGCTTCTCAACAGTAAAGCTTTGGTCTTTACAGATAGTAGTCCCATAGAGATTTAAGTATAATGAATGGATGGGTCAGATTGGCATAAATGGTCTCAGGTAAGACAGGGGATCTCCAAGTTAATATAGGTTTCACTATATATTAGCATCTTGCTACCAAGATCATGCTACATATGTAGGAATTCTTTCTGCGAAATAATTCTAAACTTTTCAGAGCAGCCTAGCAGCTGCAGTGACACAATGTTAGACATCTGTATGGGGTAAAAGGGGTGGGATCCTGGTGACAAATAGCATTTGAGCTTAACTAGTGACCAGATCACTAGATATGCCAGAGAAAGCTATCTTGTCCTGTAATAAGTACCTCTCATTAATCAATAAAAGCAACACTGATGGTGGTCATGAAAATATAATAAGCTACACCATCCCACCTATAGGAGGGCTCAAAGTACCACAACAGCAGAGAGAATAGAACACTGGGGAGGGAGACAATATAATACTGGGAGGGAGAAAGATAGCAAAAGTGTTATATGCAATTTATAAAACACCAAAAAGAATCACAAGCTTCATGTCAAGATGATTGGGACCCTAGCAATGTATTTCAGTTAGAATGGAATTCTATATACAGTACAACCCACCCCCCCCAACCCCACGCAAATCTACAATCCTACAGGAACCATGTACCTTTTGCAAGGCACAACATTTAAGAGGGTATGTAACTTATGCAGAATTACATAGCATATGGTTATGATGCACTCAAATTATCCCAATTCCCCATCTTTTGTTCTTCTTAACCATTCCCACCTAAAGCCAACATTTACTAATCTGGATCATAATGTTGGATTTCCCCCCAAAAATGGTCCAGCCCAAGATAGACAAATCTCCAGGACCTGATGGTTCCCACCCAAGATTATTAAAAGAAATAAGTGAAGAAATTGCAGATACATTAGTCATAATTTTCCAAAGCTCTCTAGATTCAGTAACTGTGCATTTGGATTGGAAAACTGCAAATGTCGCTCCATTATTTAAGAAGGAAGGGAGAATCCAGGCAACTGCAGACCCATCAGTTTAACATCAGTTGTGGGAAAGTTACTGGAATCTATCAAAGACAGAGTGACTGAGTACTTGGACAAGAACAAAAGCTGATCAGAGAGTCAGCATGGATTTGTAAAGGGTGGGTCATATCTGATTAATCTAGTTGCATTTTTTGATGAGGCCACTAGCATGGTGGATAGGGGAGTGTCTATAGATATTGTCTATATGGACTTCCAGAAGGCATTTGATAAGATTCCGCACAAGAGATTATTAGCAAAAAGGAAAGCACATGGAATTGGAGGTAACCTTCTGACATGGGTCGATAATTGGTTGGGAGGTAGGATACAGAGAGCGAGGACAAAGGGAATGTTCTCTGATTGGCAGAATGTGACAAGTAGTGTTCCCCAGGGATCTGCACTGGGGCCTCAATTTTTTAATCATAGAAATTAATGACTTGGATTAAGGAATAGAGAGTTATATATCCAAGTTTTCAAATAACACTAAGTTATGAGGCACAGTAAGTTGTGTAGATGGGAGCAGGAAGTTACAAAGGGACTAAATGAGTGAGCTAAACTGCAGTGAAGTATGGGATCATTCACATAGAATCCACAAAAGATAAACTGGAACATTTTCTTAATGAGGAGAGGCAAACAGATTTAGGTGTCCATATAAACAAATCACTAAAAGCTAGTGCAGAGGTAGAAAAAGTAATTAAAAAGGCTAACGGAATGTTGTCTTTATCTCAAGGGGCTGGGATACAAAGCGGGAGGAAGTGATGCTCCAGTTGTACAAAGTCTTGGTCAGACCCCATCTGGAATACTGTATTCAGTTTTGGACATTGCACCTCAGGAAAGATATATTGGCTTTGGAAAGGGTACATTGAAGATTCACCAGAATTGTATCAGGGCTTAAAGAGTTCAATTGTGAAGACAGGTTGCATAAACTTGGCTTGTATTTCCTTGAGTTTAGAAGGTTAATGGGTGACCTAATTGAGGTGTTTAAAATGGTAAAGGGATTGGATAGGGCAGATAGAGAAACTATGAGAGAATCCAGAACAATGGGGCATAATCTTAAAATTAGAGCTAGACTATTTAGGAGTGAACTCATGAAGCAATTTTTCCACACAAAGGATAGTGGAAATTTTGGAACTCTATCCTTCAAAAGGCTATGGATACTGGGTCAATAGAAATGTTCAAAATATTTGTTAGGTAAGGGGGTCAAGGCATATAGAGCAAAAGGTGGGTAAATTTAGTTGAAGTACAAAACAACTGTGATCTAGTTGTAATTGAATGGCAGAACAGGCTCGAGAGGATGAATAGCCTACTCCTGTCCCAGTATCTGTTGAGATATTTTTCGGCTTATCAAGGTGAGGAATGCTGCGTTGGGGAATGGAACGCTTTCCATTTGAGGCAGCCAGTGTTAGCATCAAGTATTCCCAGGTAAGGCATAGCACAGCCAGATGCAGAGTAAAGCTGCCTCTACTCTGTTTCAACTGCAAGAGAATACCTTCTACCCCACCAGTGTGACACTTTTCCTCCGTTATCCACACCAGGAGTCCTGCGGCTTTTCTGAGAGAGATTATCAATTAGTGCCAAACTAACTTTGAGTTGTAGGCCATGCCCACCAGGAACTGGATTGAGACTGCTCAAACTCATTTACATTGCAGCATTACAGCCAGGAGACAGCGACATTCATCCCTTCAGCCTGGGCTGCATTTGAACACAGATCCAAGAGGCGAAAGACTAGTGTCTAACCAACTGCAGCACCTCGTTCCACTCCCAAGAGTTATTTTCTTTTTGAAAGTGAATTTGTTGTTTCCCCCTCCCTATTTTCCACAGCTTCATCTTTCTATTGTCAATAAAGGTGCTGGTGTCTTGAAATGGCAAAGCCGAGTCACTTGCTTCCCATCTTTGTGACTATGACAGGAATCTTCCCAAAAGTTGAGTTATAAGCTAGGTCACAAAAAGGGCATCAATGAGCAGCAAAATACATCACCAGACTGGCCTGAATAACCTTGAAGTGCAGATGTCTCCTACTAGCTCATCTACAGGGTAGCGCTCGGTCTTTTTCCTCACCCGCTGTTCTGGAAGATGGCTCATGGCAGCAGAACTGTGAGGCTAAAAAAATACTAATTTCCAAAATAAAATAAATAGAAGAACTATCTTTCACCTTCTTATATCACTCTTTAGAAATCAACTTCAAACTAAAAATGTGGTGCCTAATAATTCAATACAAAATTATTCATTAGTAATATACTGTACCATACAAGGTGAAAGAACAGTTAGTTTACTGTACATGTGCACTGCATGGATGTTTAAACCAGACTGTTCTATAAGATGTTCCTGTTTCAACTTATGAAGCCAGTAATTAAAAAAACAGCACCATCTCCTAGTCATGCTCAGTACTCATTTTTAGTAAGGCCTCAAGGACTCAATACAATGATCCTGTTCCTCTGTGTGTCTGTAACCGAAAACAGTGAAGTAAATTACCTACAGTAATACTTGAAAAAAGAGTTTTCTACTGACATAAAAGTCACTAAGCTTTGGGCAGAGCTTAGGCATGCAGACTGCGTGCACACAATGGCCGAGTGTTCTTAAGTTCCACCCAGAGTGCAGTGGTTTTTGAGACCATGTGCAGCTCAGTAGGGTCTGTTCCTTATCCAAACAGTTAAATACAGTACTCTTCTGCAGCTGAATTAACGGATATGCATTAACTTATTTCAACCTGACAAAAATTTTTGTTTTAGGCCTCCATTCTGAGTAACACCGTAGGCTGAACTCGGAAAAAAATTAGCGCTCTTTTCATTTCAGGCTAATTTGTAAAAAATAAGTTAAAAAAATGAATGCTTTTAAAAAGTCCATTTTAAAAAGTCCATATGCAAAATGAGGCATTACTTCAACACAAAAATTAAATATATGCAACACCAATGTGGATGGCGGTTAGGAAGGCTTCAATCTTCATTAGTACTGAAACGATATCAGTGTGTTGACTTTGTACACACGATATGACCTATTCCAGTAGACACGGGTGAAATAGTTGACATAAGGAGAATAGTCCAGCTTAATCTCATGGCAAAATCGTCCATATAGCGAAAACGCATAGTTTGCGTCACTGTCTCCTTCACTATAAAGTATCTGGAAAAGGAAAAAACACAAAAAACTAAAATTGCAGTTACCAACATTGAACTGAGAAAGAATACATTCACATCAAAACAGCCAGAAACACAGTGGCCTTCATGTGCACAAGCACAGGAGTTTATTAAAGCGTTTCACTTGCATATTATTTACAGGACAGAAACAGGACATTAAATCCACTGAAGTCTGCACCAGTGTTTTGTCTCTATGAGCCAAATCTAATTCCACTCCCCTGCTCACTCCTCGTGCCATTTATGGTGAAGAGCAATTTCATTTCAAACAATTATTTAATTCACTTTTAAAAGTACTATGAACTCTGTTCCAACAACTTGTGGCATTGAATTCCACATTCTAATCACCCTCTGTGTAAATATTTTTGTTTCTAACTCCTTTAATTGTTTGTGATTATCTTAAGTTTGTGCCCTTTCATTACAGTCTCAACTATCACTGGAAACAATCCATCACTATTCACCTTATTGTAACTCTTCATAATCTTGACGGCCTCTTTCTGGTCAGCACTTAACCTTCTCAGCTAAAGTGAAAAAGTGCCAACTTCTCAAGTTTCTTTTCATAACTGTAACCCATCATCCCAGGTAATATTCTAGTGAAGCTATGAGTACATTTTCCATTGTTTCTTATAATAGGGTATCTAAAACAGTACACAATACTCCAACCAAAGTCCAACTAAGATCTTGTACAAGATTAACATTACCTCCTTTCTTTTGTCCTCTATGCCCCGAACGACAAAGTTAAAGATTCCATTTAGCTTTTTTGGCCAAGTCTACTTATGCTGCCATTTTAATTACCTGTGTATCTGCACACCTAGGTCCCTCTATTCCTTTACTCCACTTAAGATCTTGCCATTTAAGCTGTATTTACTTCACATTTTTATACAGTGAAATGTACCTACAACCTATCTGCCCATCCTCCTAGCCTATTTAGGTCATCTTGAAATCTTTCAGTCTTGTCATAATTTGCCCAACTCATCAATTTGGTGTCATCAGAAAATGTTGACATTGATCACTTAATTCTTCATCCCTGTGGCACACCACTCATCACATATTTCCAGTCCGAGAAATTTCCCGTAACTTTCGCTTTCCGCCCTCCAACCAATTGGTACCTTTAGGCAATACTGCCCATTTACACAGAAAATAGACTCACTTTGAAAACATTGGCTCCAGATTTACAATCCTTCCCATGCAATAGAAGGTTTAAATTATACATATTACTTGTCAGAAATACTACAGAACAAATGCAATGTTACTTTCAGATAGCAGGAAGGTGCAGATTTACCTTCTCTTCCTCTTCTAAAAGAGAATATACATTCAATGCTTAAAGGGGCATTATACTGTAGGTTGGTGTTTAAAATGTGGTACCTCAAAAAATTAGCAAAGCAATTAAAAATGCTAACAAAGCACAGGGATTTATTTCTAGGGGTATAGAATTCAAAAGTAGTGAAGTTATATTAAAACTTGTATAGGACCCCTGGTCAGACTGCACTTAGAGCACTGTGCACAGTTCTGGTCTCCATACTATAAAAAAGGACATTGGAGCATTGGAGAAAGTGCAAAAAAGATTTTCAATGATGGTAACAGAATTGAGAGATTACAGCTATTGGGAAAGATTAAACAGGTTGGGGCTTTTTTTCTTTAGAAAAGAGAATATTTCCAGAGGTGGAGAGAATATTTCCATTGGTGGGAGAATCCAAAACTAGGGGCCATAGGTACAAGATAATTATTAATAAATCCAATAGGGAAATAAGGAGACATTTCTTAGAGTGGTTAGAATGTGGAACGTGCTGCCACAGGAAGTGGTTGAGACAAATAGCTTAGATACTTTCAAAAGGAAACTGGATGAGTACGTGAGAGAAAGGGAATAGAAAGATATGCTGAAAGGTTGAGATGAGGCAGTTGAATGGGAGGAGACTGGTGTGGAGTATTAACACCAGCACAGACTAGTCGGCTGAATGGCCCATTACTGTGCTGTATATTCTATGTAATGCATTAATAATAGATACATAAAAGACATGTGATTTCTGTGACTCAAGGCAACATAAAAAAGCTTTTAATATCGATCATATGACTGTTAGCATTATTGTATTTGCTTAACCTACAAAGGCTTCTAATATCTTTTGACTGATGTGATCTGGCACATGAACTGAAGACTGCGAAGAATGGCGAATCACTGGATTTTCTGCCACACAAGTTTCAGTTAATATAGGTATTGTAAATTCAGTATATTGTAAAATAAACAGTTATATTCTGTGGGATTATACTCTTGTGCAATGGAAGTTGAAAGCAGAACTGAAACTATTTTCCACCATATTTTAAATCACTCCATTAGAATAAATTGTAACATCCAACTTGGCCTACTTACATTTCAAAATTATCTCCTGTATCATTGATGCAGCTACTAATTCAATAAAACTTTAAATATACATGATGCTGGAGAAAGTTTTAATGATGAACTTTTAATGTTTGAACAAGAAAACTATAGCACAGTATTTCAGTTGAGCACTTGTAAACAACAATTGATCTTAAGAATGATTTTGTGTGATTCAATGGTCAATAGCCAATAGCATTATATAGTGGCTTACTACAACACTGAATATGCTGCAGAATATGTTTTTTTTAAATCAGTTATCTAAGTGATTAAAATATTTGTGTTGAAACAAGGGTGCTATGCTCACAGAAGCTTGTAAACTTCAGCTACGTTTAAAAGTATTGAGCTCTGCTCACCCACCATCTTGAAGCATCAGTAAGCAGTGTAACTGGTCTTAAACTTTAAAAAATCTCTCAGGCTTACACATCAGTACTGTAGGTATGAAGAGAAAACAAAAAGTGGCCTTACTGCTCAAAGATAGAGTTATTTTAAAATATGCTACAAAGATAAAATAGCTACTCATATCAGGTTTCAGTAAGTCAATCCAACTGTATTATCTGATATGTCTAAAGTCAACGAATGGGGAAATAAAAACAAAGGCTGAAACTCCCTCCCCAATCACTGAGGCAAATTCCAACTTATGTTTAAAATGCTCGTCCCTGCAATATACCCACAGAGCCTAGCATTAGGTAAATGAAAATTGAGCAGCAAATAGAAGCCAGGACACACAATGAAAAGGAACAATTACTGTCCTTTCCTTACCATGTACAGTTTCAACGTAACCAAACACCATCTTGGTCCTTCTGCTAAACCAATGCATGAATACTTGGAAAATAGATCTTTAATAAACTTACATGGCCATTTGCAACATCCAGCAAGTCTTTTACTCGGCAGCCTTTCACTGTACCCATGTCGTTACAAATTCCCTCTTCAATTATGACATAATCGGCTTTGTATGACATGAGAATCATATAAATATCTTCTGCAGATCTCCTAGAATAGACCTGGTAGATCTGGTGACAAGACAAAGCAGCAAATTGGGTAGAACAAACGTCTCAATCCATGGATTTGCAACTCTACGAAAAGAAACATTCCTGTTTTAGCCTGTCATTCTAAAATTTCTGCATTTAAATTTACTCTGGTGGTAGCATTAACCTTTAGAACAAAAATATAACCTTTCTGCTTTCTATGCAGACAGTGCTAATTCAGGAGGGGAGATGATTCCAAAGGCACTGGCCCTTCAGTATTTTACCCAACTGGCCATTATTCACGTATGAACATAGAAAGAGTGCTAATATACTATTGAACTGTGTGAGTATCATAACAGATCATGATCATCATCTAATATCCTGCCAGACTCACTGTTCAGTAGGTTTCACTAGATCATAATCAGGAGCAGTCAGTAACCAACTCTCCACTTCCTAAACTAGGGTGTGAAGACCAACTGTAGCATCCCTACTGCCGGATCCCAGTTGAGATAAGTTAACTGAGCACACAAACCTGGGTACTTGCTGGTCTGTTCCACAATGCACGGTGCATTCGCCAATGGAACCATTGGGAAAGTCCATACAGCGGCAAAACCCAAAACACACAGTGGCCCGTATTTGCCGATCGGAGGCTTCCTGCGTGCGGAGGCCGCCGATCTAGAAAAATTCTACGCCCTTACCCGAGGGCTCCGGAGGTCCGGACATTTTTCGCTCCTGGGCCTCTGCTCTACAAAATGTGAGGGCCAAGGTATCCCAGGGGCACATGTGGATCGCAAGCGTCCCTGGGATCAAGTGGGCCATGGGGAACCAATGAAAGAAGGGAATCCCCCTTCATACTTTTGACAGGTCTCTCAGCTTAGACCTATCAAAAGTATGAATGCAGATCACTCCAAAAACACATCAAAACATTAAATACATTTTTTTTAAACCACGTTTATAAAATTAGTTAAAATTACATTAAATTAAATATTTTAAACAAAAATGCAATTGTTTGAAAAAAAAATTAAAGATTTTTATGGGCCTAAAAATAAACTTACCTTTTTAAAAAGTATTTTAAAATTATAAATGAGTGAATTTTTTTTTTTTTTTTTTAACTTTTTAAAACTCTTATGCTGGCCTTACGCCTGCTTTTACCAGGCGTATGATTTTTAAAGGATTTCAGCAGGCGGAGGTTCTGCAGAAAGCGGAAATCTCCGCCCGCAGAGCCCCTTCTCCAGGGCAGGCGTGCGATCTGTCAAGAGGATTCTTCGCATGCCTGAAACCGGAACTTGCAAGGTCCCTACAGGTGTGTAAATAGCTCGTACACACCCGTAGGCATCGGAAAATACGGGCCAATGATTCATGTCAGTGGTTCAATGACAAAGTAATACAATGCCACTCCAGTGCAACCAGTGTGTGTCATGATGTGCAGCCTCTTAAGCCAATGAGAAGTGCTCACCTCCTCCGTCCGTTTTCTTAGATCCCTATCTGAATAGAGGGGATGGGTGGTCACTGTTCGGCCAGTACAGAGTTTCACAGTTCCCATAAGTTGCATGCTTCCAGCAAACACAGCAGCAGTAGGGGTTTGTCTTCTAGGCAACAAGAGCAATAAAAATAAAAAAAATAAAATTTAAGAATTTAAAGTACAGAACTGACTTATGCATTTAAAATGAAGGTGAAAGCACTAATAATCTGGCTCGCTGGTATACAAAAGGAAGTTTACACAAAACTGTAAGCTTCTCAAACAAGACAGTCAGTTGGGGAGGAAATAAAAAAGAACCTCATACCTTTAAGCAAAGAATGAGCGAACGAACTTGCATTGAAAGAGCTCCTTATCGCATTGCTCAGAATGTCCTAAGGTGCTTCACATACAATGAAGTGCAAAGTAACAAATCAGCCAATCCCCTGCCCATCCTCTCAAATGGTAAAATGATATATGCTGCACGTGAATGAGGGAGGGAGGGCAAGAGCAGCCATTTAGTATTTTAAAAATGATAAGGTTTCCTTTTGTTGGCATGAAGATCAAAATTATGAAAATAAACTACATTCTTATTTAAGAATGTCAGCCCACTGATGGATCCTAACTTTTTTTTTAAATAAATATTATGGCAGAGGACTTGCACCATAAAA
Organism: Somniosus microcephalus; assembly: GCF_052327205.1. NCBI lineage: Eukaryota > Metazoa > Chordata > Chondrichthyes > Squaliformes > Somniosidae > Somniosus > Somniosus microcephalus. Next base: position 77,656,928 of record NC_140993.1, read on the forward strand.
AAATCAATCCAATAACAGCACAACATATGGGGTACGGTAGCATAGTGGTTATGTTACTGGACTAGTAATCCTGCACTAATGATCCGGGGACACGAGTTCAAATCCCACCACAGCAGCTGTGGAATTTAAATTCAGCTAATTAAATAAATCTGGAATAAAAAAGCTAGCATCAGTAATGGTGACCATGAAACAACCGGATTGTTGTAAAAATCCATCTGGTTCAATAATGTCCTTAGGGAAGAAAATCTGCTGTCTTTACCCGGTCTGGCCAATATGTGACTCCAGACCCACAGCAATGTGGTTGACTTTTGCCCGCCCTCTGAAATGGCCTAACAAGCCACCCAGTTGTACCAAACCACTACACGGACTGCAGCGGTTTAAGAAGGCAGCTCACTACCACCTTCTCAAGGGCAATTAGGGATGGGCAATAAATGCTGGCTTTACCAGTGACATCCACATCCCATGAACAAATAAAAAAAAATCCCTTATGTAAATGTGTTCTGCAATGGCGCTATAAGATAATGCCAATGTAAATAACAAACTCCCTAAAATTAAATCAGAAACATTGACAGAAAACAGTTTTGAGGATTAAAAATATTTTGAAATAAATGGCTTTCAATAGTCCCTGCAAATTACTTTAGCTATCTACATCAACATTACAGTACCAGACAAGAGAAAAGATGATTGTGAACTACAACAGAGACTACAGTGACTGGGGTTGAAAACTTTTCTCCTCCCGGCCCTGACCTGTCCAGCTGTTACTAGGTACTGTAGTACGAAAATGCAATTATTTTGCCTCTTAGACATAGTTTGAGGCGTGATAATGTGTTTTGAAGGTTCACTGATGTGTAGCTTCCGTAACAAAGTAGAATGCCAGGCAGCAAATTAAAATGCTACTATGCATGAAGCTGGAGTATTCAACTAAAGTTGCCTGGCTCAGCTGTATGCAGAGTAGGATCTGCTGAAGAGGCTCAATTGTGCATATTGGTGAGACTGCTCCTAGCATGGCACGTGCCACACTGTACTGATAGATAATCCGTTTTCTGCCTCAACAAACTGCTGCCACTTTGTCCAACCATGTTCAGTTCTCCATCTGAATTTGGTAACAAATGGAAGGTTATGGTCTGCCCTGAGAGGATTGGGTTAAAACCATGAGTCCCCAGTTACATTCAAAAGCTGGTAATTAAAAGCACATTAGTAGTAAAAGTAGATTCAAATTAGCACTTCTATTGAGTTGAATTGACTGCATTTGGTTCACATACCATTGTGCATACATAGCCTAAAGACTTCACACTGTATGTGGTAAAATATTGTTGCAGGACAGAAATTATTCCTTAAAAAAGTGTGGATTGGTGATTTTTTTTCTCCCTCAGGGGGAGAGATATTAATTCTGAGAAATGAAATATTTTCCCATTTCAGCCATTTAACCATATTGTTTTCCATTTAAACACTTTATAGGCCATTCAAAACTCTCATATACCTGTGCATATTTTTTGTCTCTCCCCATTTTTTTGTTCTGTTCCTTTTTAAATGCGGTTTATTTGTAATTTTTTTCCAGTTCTAAAATCATTAAGTTTAATGTTCTCTCCACAGATGCTAACTGACATGCTGAGTGTTTCAGGCGTCGTCAGTTTTTATGTTGGGATTTAAATACCTTTGGATTGGAGCGTTCCTCTCCAGGCTCCACAGTAATACCCCAGGCCTCGCTCCCCTCCACCCCCTCCCAGGAAGTACCCGTGGGCTGGCTTCTGTGTCAGAACTGGCCGAATTAACTAGGACGCCGACCAGCGAGCTGCATCGGGAGGCCCGATTGGCACCAGCAGCTCACCGGTATCATGTAGATGAGATCGGAGGCAGAATTTCCAGTGAGCCTTGGGTCTTCATTGTCAGACGCACCGGCCCACTTCACACTGATATCCAGCATGAGACCAATTTTCCAGCCACTGACTTTAATAAAGAATACACACCAAGTTACAACTTACTTGATCCAGTTCATCAGCTCTACTGTATCAGAATCATAAAATTCCTGAAGTTCAGAGAGTTCGGCCATTACATCTGGAAAGAACTAATGAACAAGTACTTTAAGTTAAATGCATAATGCTCAGCTAAACTAACATAAACAAGTCAAAATGCACTATTACAACAGAACTTGCCTTGGCCCTTCTCCTGAAGGCAATGGCATACTAGAGTACAGTTCCACAGTCACCAACCATCCTTCAGCACCTCACTGAAGTGGCCATTCCTCAAGCATAAACCCAGACAGTGAGTGTTAGTTGGTTATTCAACTGTGGGAGGCATTACAGCTAAGCAGCAGAGGATTTTGAGATTGGTGGGGAGAAACATTACAGAGGCCTCTATTCTGTAATTAACTGTGCTACAGTTGACTTGGGACTGCTCAGTGCTTGGTACAAGTTTTCTTGTAATCTTCTGCATTCTTCCTCCGTTTCCCAACCCTTAGTTTCAGCAAACTTCAATATGATCCCCCTCGTGCTAGTCAAAATCATTAATGAAAAACAAGAGAGATCCCAGCACAGATCCCTGGACCACACCACTACCCCATCAAGCTAATCTCAAAAACAATCAATCAATTAATCCCTGCTCTTTGTTTTCCAGTGCTTTCCAGCCTCAACCTATCACTTTATCCACATGGCTACATTTGCTTTGATACCATGTGCTTTAATTTACAGCAAGTCTCTTGAGCAGCACCTTATAAAAACACTTCTAAACATATCCACCACATTCCCTTTAGCTAGATCCTCTGTGAATTTCTCAAAAAAATCAATTAGGTTTGTCAAGTATGACCTGCTCTTTACAAATCCTTGATCAGTCTGTGTCTTGCTATGTGCTCACTAATTTCTTCCTGTATTGTGGGTCTGAGAAGTTTTCTCACAACCAAGGTAAGATTATTTCTCACAACCAAGGTAAGATTATTTAATGACCCAGAATTTCCTGGCTAATTCATTTCCCTTTTTTTGAACAGAGTAACATTTACCACCCTCCAGTCTTTTGCTGTAATTCCCATTGCCAAAGATATTTGAGAATGATGGTTCGTGCCTCTGCTATCGTCTCCCCAATCTCAAGAATTCTGGGATGAATCCAGCTGGACCGTGTGATTTTTTTTATGTTTAGAACCATTACTATTTTTAAAAATGTAAATATAGTGTCCTTTTCAATATTTATCTTCAGTAGTTTCTCTTCCACACCTTCCTCGGGTATTCCTACAGTCCCATTTCACTATTCACTCTAAAAGCTTATGCCAAATACTTAAACATTTCCACATTCCTTCATTCTCAAGCACAAGACGCCCTTCATCTTTAAGTGGTCCCACGCCTTCCTTGGCTATTCTTTTACTTCTTATGCACTTATAAAAGCTCCTGCTTTTCCTCTGTATATTGATTGTCAGTCTTTCATACTTTCCCTTGGCCTTCCTAATCTCCCTTTTTACTTCCTTTCTGTACCTTTCATATTTCTTACAGTTCCTCAACCATGAGGCACTGGACCAATCCATGGCCCTCAACTATCCTACTTCACAAGCAAGAAGGAGCCACATTTAAGTGAACTAAGCCAGATTATATTATCAACTTGGCCAAGAATAGAAAACAGTCACCACCTGCCCAGATATGCCCTGCCCTGTCCATATCTTCCCACTCTCTGAATTATCCAGCCATAAGTGATTTCAAAAACACATCTGATTAACAAATGTATTTGTCAACATAACATATCACAGTACTGAAACAGAAGTTTGCAAATGTACTCACATCCTTCCACATGCTGAACCCTATTATTGTTGGAACTGCAGTACTTAACATAAGAGCCTAAATTAAAAAAAATACAAAGAATATTACTCTGTAGAAGAAAATTAATAAAAAGTTTGTGGCCTTCAATGATCTAAAGGAGTATTCTGAACTCACCAGAAGCACTGGAGGCACTGTCCTTAGTCGCAACCACTTAAACACAGTCATCCAGATTTCAGGAGAGCAAACACCAAAGGCAGTGAACATACAGGCATAAGGAGTCCATAAATACTTCAAGCTGTGAAGGCATAATGTGCAGTAAGAGTTATTACAGGTAATCCTTTAAGTTTTTCTAACAAGCATCACCAACAGAAATTACAGATGTAAACTTGTCAGGGAATTCCCACTGTCAACAAAATTCTGCAATTACATAGAGGAAGCTAAACAGCACCACCATCTGGGTACTGACTAGAATAACCATCCGTCACAACCCAGGAAGGATAAACAATGGCAAAACCCCTTATATAATCCAAAAGTATAACAATGCACTTAGTTCCTACAAAATAACCACATATTATTTATATTTATCCACTTTGGTAGGAAAAATAGAAAAACAGAGTATTTTTTAAATGGTGAAAGATTGGGAAATGTTGGTGTTCAGAGGGACCTGGGTGTCCTTGTACACGAATCACTGAAAGTTAACATGCAGGTACAGCAAGCAATTAGGAAAGCAAATGGTATGTTGGCCTTTATTACAAGAGGATTTGAGTATAAGAGTAAAGACATCTTACTGCAATGATATAGGGCCCTGGTGAGACCACACCTGGAGTATTGTGTACAGTTTTACTCTCCTTACCCAAGACTGGTTCCTGGGATGGGGGGGGATTGTCCTATGAGGAGAGATTGAGTAGGCCTATATTCTCTAGAGTTTAGAAGAATGAGAGGTGATCTCATTGAAACATACAAAATGCTCGACAGGGTAAATGCAGGGAGGATTTCCCCTGGCTGGGGAGTCTAGAACCATGGGTCACAGTCTCAGAATAAGGGGTCGGCCATTTAGGACTGAGATGAGGAGAAATTTCTTCACTCAGAGGGTGGTCAATCTTTGGAATTCTCTACCCCAGAGGGCTGTGGAGGCTTAGTCGTTGAGTATATTCAAGACAGAGATCGATAGATTTTTGGATATTAAGGGAATCAAAGGATATGGGGATAGTGCAGGAAAGTGGAGATGAGGTAGATCATCAGCCATGATCTTATTGAATGGTGGAGCAGGCTCGAAGGACCAAATGGCCTACTCCTGCTCCTATTTCTTATGTTCTTATATTCTGATCTGCCACTATTACAAGATAATAAAAATCTGCGTGAAATAACATTTACAGCCCTACCACAAACTGCATTGTGGCCATTAATAGACACCATGGCACCAAATAATCTCACACACACAACAGTATCTCTTAGAACTCAACGGCTCAGTGAGGAAATCACTGCTTGGTGTCGGACTGAGCCACACAGATTAGGAAGGTCCCAGCTTCAATCTTGGTCTGTGCCAAGTTAACAGATCTCAACCAGGGTAGCAACTGGAGTTCCACAACTGATCATAGTGGCCTGGACAAGGACAGGAGGGAAGCCATGCTTCCTGCTGTGGATTGTAATCCACTGACTACCGCAGGAAAGTGCCCATGTGGATGTCAGGTGACGACAGGACCAGATTCGTTGTTATGTCTTTCTCCTCGACACACACGCACAAAAATTACAGTTATCCTTTACAGATTTCACAAAATTAAGACGCCATCATTTTAAAGCCCATTAGTGTAGAAACAATTAGTGATTTACATTTTTTTAAATAAAAACAGGCTAATAAGTTTAACAAAAAAGTACAAAAAAAAAATGAACTTCCTTGCCTTACTCAACAATAATGAGTATTTAACGGAGACAATATTACCCAGGAAGAATAAGTTACTAAAGTTTATTCATATATCTGCAGTTCTCATTAGCTATGGATTTTTTTAAACATGTGTAACCAGGCCAGTAATGGACTAATAGAATTCCTCCAACTATTTCATAACACTCCACAGGTTCCAAGAGCCTGAGTTCTCGTCACTTTAAAAAGGTGCCCACAGGATCTCCATAAACACACTTACCCTTGGAACATCAATGCCAGTGAACCAAAGAGCACCATGTGCAACATGTGGTAAACCACCTCCGGCCTCTCACCGATCGCCATGTTCTCCAGCGAACCATCATTTTTTTGAGGCACATCACTAAAGCAAAATAAACAAACTTAAATTGCCACATTAAAATCTTCACGACTTCAGTAAAAGTAACTAAGGAATATTTTGGAACACGGAATCTACAGTTTATCAAAGCTGTAATATTGGATAATAATGTCCTCATTTACTAATTTTAGATACCATGAAGAATTCTTCCTCCCGTTTTGCCAAAAAGTACAATGTCTGTCAATGTATAGCTGGACCACAGAAGGAAAAACACAAATGTCTACAATATAGGTTCTACCTATATATCCTTGAAATTTGAAAAAAATTAATAATAAATTAGAATACAAAGTTACATTTCACCCATTTTTCTGCACCACAAATTGCTTACTATCCCAGTACAGTCTGTATACGGGCTACATGAGGAGAGGGATGAGCTAGTACAAGAGGATGAAGGAAGTGCAGTGGTTACATTACTGGACGAGTAATCCAGAGGCCTACAATAATAATCCAGCGAATGTTAGTTCAAATTCCATCACGGCAGTTGGAAAATTTGAATTCAGTTCTTTAAAAATCTAGAAATAAAGAGAGCTGGTATCAGCAAAAGTGACCATGAAGCTGTTGGAGTCTCGTAAAAACCCAACAGCATTGTGGGACCATCTTCACCATTCGGAATACAGTGATTCAAGAAGGCCCACCACCACTTTGTCAAGATAACTAGGGATGGGCATTAAATGTGGCAGTGATGCCCACATCCCACGAACAAATTAAGGGAACGGTAGCATAGTAGTAATGTTACTGGACTAGTAATCCAGAGGCCTGGACTAATAATCCAGAGACAAGAGTTCAAATCCCACCTCAGCAGCTGGGGAATTTAAATTCAGTTAATTAAATAAATCTGGAATAAAAAGCTAGTATCAGTAATGGTGACCATGGAACTACCAGATTGTCGTAAAAAATCCATCTGGTTCACTAACGTCCTTTAGGGCAGGAAATCTGCCGCCCTTACCCGGTCTGCCCTATAGGCGACTCCAGAACCACAGTAATGTGGTTGACTCTTAACTGCCCCCTGAAATGGCTTAGTAAGCCATTCAAGGGCAAATAGGGATTGGCAATAAATGCTGGCCTTGCCAGCGAGGCCCACATCCCGTGAACAAATAAAAAAAAAATCCTGAGAATGAATTAAACAGTATAATGATATATGCAAGAGTATTCTCACACCTACATTAGAAAAGCTTGAATTTTTAAAAAATGTACTATTTAGTCCTTTATTAAATCCATCAGTCAAAGAATAGGTATAAACACAGAACAATTGACATTATGTGTTGTATTGAAGCTTGCAACTACCAATGCTGGTAGTCAGCAGGCTATTATATAGCTGATAAATATAAAAGAATGTAAGCATTTGTACAGCAATGATTTCATCTTATTTCAAATTGATTAATAATGCTATTGTCTTCACTGCAAGTTATTGTCTAAAGCTAAAACAGATGTCTCATGGTGTAATTTCTGTTCTTTAGCAGCCTTTCAAATACTAAGCTATCTTAATGCATCATAAATGCTCTATTTTTACAAAAAAGTTTACAATTGTAGATTGAATTGAATTTTGTTAGATTTAAAGATCAATACATTGTTATAATGAGCCATTCAGAGCTGGTGATGTCAGTAACAGTGAATTTCATTATGCCCTTCCTCGAATGCTTTGCTGTGTTGCAGCAGTGCTCGAATGCTCCGATTCACCTTTGAAGGTGGAAGCACTCCAGCGGCACCCACTGAAAATGATACACTAATTCAGCATGTAGTCCTCGCAAGTGCACAGCTCTCGAAATTGTTGAGCTTTGTCACAGTTTATACGCGTCACCGGATGAGGGCATGGTTTCATCCTACGATTAGCCAGTGAAACAAAACATAATTACTGGATCTTGAATTCTCTATTAAAGAAATACGTCAGGCTAAGGCCGTATGACTGCCTTAAGCATTCCTTATTAGAATTTCCTATATGCAAAATATTTCCAAAAATAGATCTAGGATGCTATACTTGGGAGTGCTCGACAATGAATCGAAATGTCTGAAACTTCTATTTCTCAGCGCCAACATCTCTCACATTAATGAGTATAACATTCATCAAACAAGTTATGAGGCATCCATTTGAATGCTTCCAGTATCACTCACTCTTTCCCATCCATTGCTTATTCTATTTAATGAATTAATCCTTCAGCCTCATGATAAATGTTCTAAAGTGGTTTTATGCATATAAATCATAATCCAATTATTTATTGTGGCGTATTTCTTTAGCATCTAAGCTAAATCCTTTGGCAGCAATACACCTAGTCGATAACCTCTACTTCCTTCCTTACCGAAACTTCCTGAAAACGACTTCCAAGGTTGAGAAAAGGCAGATAAGCAACACAGACATACAGAATGGGAGAAGACAGGTCTGGGTCAGTCGGATAAAGAATTCTTGCGATGGGGTCTGGAAGGTTTCCTGACAGAGCAGCAAGTTTGTGTTGAAGTCTCTGAGTGAAAAAAAGGGAAAAAGAGAGATTACTAGAGCAGTAAGGAACACAGCAAAAGGAATAGGCCATTCTGCCCATCAAGCCTGCTCATTTTAATGATCTAAAATTCTTAGGGGTCGATTTTCCTGGAGCCGTCAGGCAGGGTTTCAGGCGTGTGGGGTGGGGAAATCCCGAATTTGGGGGTCCCGACACCATCCCGCCCCATGCAAGTTTCAGGGGCGGCGGGTACCCGCCCCGCACTGGGACCCGCCGAAACCAGGCGGGAAGGGATTAGTGCCAATTAACTGCCTGTTAACAGGTAGTTAACAGGCAGTTTTTAGCCTAATCCCTATTTTGAGGGGTTTCGTGTGGGATTCCCGATGGCTCCAAACCACGCCAGGTTAGAGCAGGCGGGCCATCAGGTTGAAGGAGTTGGACGGGTTGAAGGAGTCGCGATGCCGGTGCTCAGGTGAGTGATGGGTGCATGAGTGCAAAGGTAAGTGTGTTTGGTGTGTCTAAAGTGTGTAAAGAACTTTTACTTACCTGTACTTACCTTAACAGCCTTTCTTCCTGTAGCCGTCGGGAGCCCATCACTCAGCCGGCAATTAAAGCTGAACGGCTGCGATCCGTGAAAAGTGACAGCCTTCAGCTTTGAGTGCTGCTGAGAGTTCTAACGGAGTCTGTGCAGAAAGACTCATGTTAGAACTCAGACTATCAGTGTTTCACAGCTTCAAACAGCTGTGAAACACTGATATTTCATCTGTCAAGAACTCTTGACAGATGAAATTGCAGTCTGTGACATCACCTGTTGCCGGGTGGCCCTTTATTGGCCTGCTGAGCCCACTGGGCGGCCTCAACAAGGTCAATCAAGGGAAAATCGCGCGGATTGGCTGGACGTCGAAGTAGGCGGGTCTAAAACCCGAAAGTTGTAGTCCCGCCTTCTTCCCGACAGCTTCAGGAAAATCGACCCCTTAATTTCAGAAAGACTTTTCTAAAGTACTGCACTGTTCATATGTTCCAATGAAAACAGAACTTAAGTGTTAAGAAAACAAAAATATTTGCTAAAGAAATACAAACTAATTTTCATACTGGGAAAGAGATTTGTGTAATGCCAGATTTCTGTCAACATATTCATTACAATATAATTAATATATTCACAGCACAGCATATATTTGAATGTTAAGTTACACAAGAGGCCAATAAATCAAATCAAATCAAATCAACTTTTATTGTCATTGTTAGTGCACAAGTGCAGTACAACGAAATGTAGGCTTGCGGCTCCCGAGAGTGTACAATTTGGATTAGGACACTTAAACATTTCAACATACATTTGTACATATATATTAGCATAACTATGACCATAATAAAGTGCATCGGCAGATGTGCAGGTGATGCGCCATCAATTACTCAAAAGACTGAGGTTGAGCGAGTAACAATCAGGCTTTTATTAACTAAAGAATGAAGGTCTAGTCTCGAGTGGTCGACCCGTCCAGAATACTAAGGGACTGGGAGGTAGTCACTTATATACCTGGAATAGTGGGAGGAGTCAGCCGAGGCATGTCCAGACCTGTACCTAGTGGAATACACATACAGACACAGACAGGTATAACAGTGGTTTACCACATTCACCCCTTGTTTAAAAATGAGTCCGGCGGGGTGAAGTGTATTTAAAAGTTCGTGTATTGGAGTCTCTCCGGAGGTCTTGTCTGCCGCTGTGATCGACGTGGCGACGGCAGGGGTGGTGGAGCTTCCGGCGTCGCGTCCCGTGTAGGCTGGGGCCCTGGCGTGTAGTCCTCGTGGGTGACGGTCCAAGGCGAGCCGGTTGCTGCGGTTGGATATCGGGTCGTGGGGGGGGGGGGGGGGTGGTGGTAATGGGTAGTGGGTTACAGCGGTCCCCGAGGGTGCGAGGTCTCGTATGGAGACTGTGTCGTAGTGGGTTACAGCGGTCCCCGAGGGTGCGAGGTCTCGTATGGAGACTGTGTCCTCCCGCCCGTCCGGGTACGCAATGTAAGCGTACTGGGGGTTGGCGTGGAGGAGGTTGACCCTCTCGACCAGGGGGTCCGTTTTATTGGCCCTCATGTGTCTTCTCAGTAGTACCGGCCCTGGGGACGTCAGCCATGGCGGTAACGATGTCCCCGATGTGGACTTCCTTGGGAAGACAAACATTTTCTCGTGAGGGGTGGCATTGGTGGCAGTGCAGAGCAGTGACCGAATCGAGTGGAGCGCATCGGGGAGCACCTCCTGCCAGCGGGAGGTCGGAAGGCCCCTAGACTTTAAGGCTAGTAGGGCAGCCTTCCAAACTGTTGCATTCTCTCTTTCCACCTGTCCGTTCCCCCGGGGATTGTAACTGGTGGTCCTGCTTGTGGCTATACCCCTAGCGAGCAGGTACTGGCGGAGTTCGTCGCTCATAAACGATGAGCCCCAGTCGCTATGGATATAGCTGGGGAAACCGAACAGGGTGAAGAGGCTGTTCAGAGATTTAATGACCGTGGCACTGGTCATGTCCGGGCAGGGGATAGCGAACGGGAACCGGGAGTACTCGTCAATGATGTTGAGGAAGTACACATTGCGGTCGGAGGAGGGGAGAGGCCCTTTGAAATCGACGCTCAGGCGTTCGAAAGGGCGAGTGGCTTTTATCAGGTGGGCTCTGTCTGGTCTATAAAAGTGCGGTTTGCACTCAGCGCAGACTTGGCAGTTCTTGGTCATGGTCCTGACCTCCTCGATGGAGTAAGGCAGGTTGCGGGCCTTGATGAAGTGGAAAAACCTGGTGACCCCCGGGTGGCAGAGGTCATTGTGGAGGGCCCTCAGCCTATCGATCTGCGCGCTGGCGCAGGTGCCATGCGATAGGGCGTCTGGGGGGTTCATTGAGCTTCCCAGGCCGGTACAAGATCTCGTAATTGTAGGTGGAAAGTTCGATTCTCCACCTCAAGATCTTGTCATTTTTGATTTTGCCCCTCTGCTTGTTGTTGAACATAAAAGCAACTGAACGCTGGTCAGTGAGCAGGGTAAATCGTTTTCCGGCCAGGTAGTGCCTCCAATGACGCACAGCCTCCACGATAGCCTGGGTCTCCTTCTCGACCGCGGAGTGTCTGGTCTCCGGGCCCTGGAGGGTTCGTGAGAAGAATGCCACAGGTCTCCCCGCCTGATTAAGGGTGGCGGCCAGAGCGAAGTCGGACGCATCGCTTTCCACCTGGAAGGGGATGGATTCGTCCACTGCGTGCATGGTGGCTTTGGCAATGTCTTCCTTGATACGGTGGAAGGCTAAGCGGGCCTCTGCCATCAGGGGAAAAGAGGTGGATTTGATCAGCGGACGGGCTTTGTCTGCATAGTAGGGGACCCACTGGGCGTAGTAGGAAAAAAACCCTAGGCACCTCTTCAGAGCTTTTAGGCAGTGGGGCAGTGGGAGTTCCATAAGGGGACGCATCCGGTCCGGGTCGGGACCGATGACCCCGTGTTCCACAACACAGCCAAGGATGGCGAGGCGGTCTGTGCGGAATATGCACTTCTCCTTGTTATATGTCAGGTTCAGGAGTTGGGCGGTGCGGAGGAATTTCTCGAGGTTTGTGTCATGGTCCTGCAAGTCATGGCCGCAGATGGTCACATTATCTAGGTAAGGGAAAGTGGCCTGCAGCTCGTTTTGATCGACCATCCGGTCCATCTCCCTTTGGTAACGCCGAAGGGAACCCTAAGGAAGTGATAGAGGCGGCCGTTTGCCTCAAAAGCAGTATACTGGCGGTCTTCAGGGCTGATGGGGAGCTGGTGGTACGCTGATTTCAGGTCAATGGTCGAAAAGACGCGGTACTGCGCGATCTGGTTGACCATGTCAGCTATGCGGGGGAGTGGGTAGGCGTCCAGCAGGGTGTAGCGGTTTATTGTTTGGCTGTAGTCGATGACCAGGCGTTGTTTCTCGCCGGTCTTAACGACCACAACCTGGGCTCGCCAGGGGCTGGAGCTGCCCTCAATAATCCCCTCCTTCAGGAGCCGTTCCACTTCGGTTTTGATGAAAACCCTGTCCCCGGCACTGTATCGCCTGCTCTTTGTGGCGATGGGCTTACAGTCGGGGGTGAGGTTAGCAAACAGTGGGGGGGGTGGGACTCTGAGTGTGGAGAGGTTGCATCTGGTGCGCGGCGGGCAATTTGGAGGCTGCTGGCTGCGGACTGTGAGTGGGGGGAGGGGGCCACCGTAACGCTTTTGAGGTGGCACTGGAAATCCAACCCCAGTAGAACGGCAGCGCAGAGGTCGGGCAGGACCAGGAGTTTAAAATTATTGAACACAGTCCCGTCTACTACTAGTGTCACCACGCAGTAGCCGCCAATGTCCGCTGACTGGGACTCGGAGGCCATAGAAATCCGCTGGTGCGCAGGCAGGACTGGGAGAGAGCAACACCGCACCGTGTCAGGGTGGATGAAGCTCTCTGTGCTCCCGGAGTCAAAAAGGCAGTTTATTGCATGGCCGTTTACCTTAATGTCCATTTTGGACCGAGCTAGCTGGTGCGGTCTCGTTTGGTCCAGCGTCACAGAGGCCAGCGTAGGGGTCGGTGTGTCGCTGCGAGTATCAGATGGGGGGGGGGGGGGTTGGCGGTCTGCTGCGTCCCGGCTGGTGTCCAAGATGGCGGCGTCCATGATTCCCATGTGGCTGGAGTCGTCCAAGATGGCTGCTGCTGCGGTGGTTCGCACATGGCTGGGGAGGCCCAAGATGGCGGCCCGCACGGCCCACACGCGGCGCTGTTGGGGGCCCAAGATGGCGGCTCGCACGGCCCACACGCGGCGCTGCTGGCGTTCGGGGTGGCTTTGGCCTTGCAGACGCTGGCGTAGTGTCCCTTTTTCCCGCAGCCCGAGCAGGTCGCATTCTTCGCCGGGCAGCGCGCTCTGGGGTGTTTGGCCTGGCCACAGAAGTAGCATTTCTGGCCTTGGGATACTGCTGTCTGGCTTTGGGACACTGCTGCGGTAGTTGGGCCGTTGTTGGGCTGTGGCGGCACAGTGCTATGGGGCTGTCCTACCGTGTCCCAGGTTGTCGTTCCCCGCAGCGTCCACGGTGCAGAGGAGTAGGCATCCATGCCCCGGAAGGCTGCGTCCAGCATTAGTGCGATGTCGGAGGCTTTGTCGAGGGTGAGGTCACTCTGCTCCAGCAGTCGCTGTCGGGTGTAGTTGGACCTGTGGCCCGCTACGAAGGCATCCCGGATCAGTTCCTCCGTGTACTTAGTGGGCGTTACCGCCTTACACCCACAGGCCCGGCCAAGCACGGACAGTGCTTGGAGGTATTCCTCAGTCGATTCCCCAGGTTGTTGCTTGCGACTCCCCAGAAGGTGCCTAGCGTATACTTCGTTCACAGGGCGCGTGTACTGGGTCTTGAGGAGCTGGAGGGCGGCTGTGTACGAGGTCGCGTCCCGGATGACTGAGTACACTCGGTGGTTCACCTTGGAGAACAGGACAGACAGTTTGTCCGCATCCGTTTCGGCCGCAGTGGAGGCAGTCAGGAATGTCTCGAAGCACGTGAGCCAGTGAGCAAACTTGGTGGAAGCGTCCGCTTCCCGACTGTCCAGGTCCAGGCATGCTGGTGTGAGGATCTTCTCCATTATAAAAAATTTAGTTAATAAAATTGATGCGCCATCAATTACTCAAAAGACTGAGGTTGAGCGAGTAACAATCAGGCTTTTATTAACTAAAGAATGAAGGTCTTGTCTCGAGTGGTCGACCCGTCCAGAATACTAAGGGACTGGGAGGTAGTCACTTATATACCTGGAATAGTGGGAGGAGTCAGCCGAGGCATGTCCAGACCTGTACCTAGTGGAATACACATACAGACACAGACACGTATGACAGTGGTTTACCACAGCAGGCTTTAGTGTTTATTTGTGGAGTTCAGTAGGATGACAGCCCTGGGAAAGAAGCTGTTCCTAAATCTGGTCGTACGGGTGCGAATGCATCTGTAGCGTCTTCCAGGTGGTAGGAGGGCGAACAGACTGTGGCTGAGGTGGGTAGGGTCTTTGATGATGGACCGTGCCCTCCGTAGGCAGCATTTCTGATATATATGTTCTATGGTCGGTAGCCGGGTGCCGGTAATGCGTTGGGCAGTTTTGACTACCCGCTGCAGGGCTTTCCGGTCATGGGAGCTACAGCTGCCGTACCATACCGTGATACAGTTTGTCAGGATGCTCTCTATAGTGCAGCGGTAGAAGTTAGAGAGGATCGGGGGTGACAGATTACATCCCTTCAGCCTCCTCAAGAAATATAGGCGCTGCTGGGCCTTCTTCACCAGAGAGGAGGTGTTGAGGGACCAGGAGAGGTCTTCCGTGATGTGGACTCCGAGGAACTTAAAGCTGGCCACCCTTTCCACCTCCGCCCCATTGATGTGGATGGGGGTGTGACTTCCGCCTTTGGACTTCCTGAAGTCCACGATTATTTCCTTTGTTTTCTTGGTGTTAAAGGCCAGGTGGTGGTTGGCGCACCACTTCACGAGATGCTGGACCTCCTCCCTGTAGGCTGACTCATCGTTGTTGGTGATCTGGCCTACTACCGTGGTGTCATCTGCAAACTTGATGATGGTGTTGGAACCATTAACAGCCACACAGTCGTGGGTGAAGAGGGAGTAGAGGAGGGGGCTCAGCACACTCCACGAGATGCTGGACATATTCTGCTGGACATATTCTGCTGTATGGTTAAAGGGGGCAGAAGGTATTAGTGAGTATTGTATATAGGAATACACATACACTCACACTTACTCCAATACCTCATCCACCACCTTAAACATTCACTCCCTCCACCGTGGCTGCAGTGTATACCATCTATAAGATGCACTGCAGCAACTCACCAAGGATTCTTCGACAGCACCTCCCAAACCCGTGATCTCTACCACCTAGAAGGACAAGGGCAGCAGGCACATGGGAACACCACCACCTCCAAGTTACACACCATCCTGACTTGGAAGTATATTGCTGTTCCTTCATTGTCACCGAGTCAAAATCCTGGAACTCCCTCCATAATTTTGGGAAACAGTTTCTGTTCTGTTATTGTGCTATTAATGATATCAAATATGCCCAAATCCCTGTATGATGTGCATCACAGAAGTTTACAACACAGAAGATCTGATTAGACACCCAATGAAATTTTAAAAATAAATTAAAAAGCACCATTGTTGCACAAATATCAATATTTGTATTATTAACCTTGTCCAAAACTTTTGGGCCTAGAAATTCAGTTGCGTTTGCGCCCAATTAGGGGCGAAAGAGTGGGTTGCGCCAGAAGTTGCGTCGCGCCCGAAATTAGGTGGGCCCTAACATCGGCGTTAGCCGGTAGCGCTGCGCCGGCACCGATGACGTCATCGGTGTGCGCAGTGCCCCGGTACCGCCCGAAACCACGCCGATCCCCATCTTCAGTAGCGGCCGCCTCTTCCGTGGCGGGCGCTAACAACATCGGGAGACCGGGTCCTTACTGCAGCCTTAGCGGCGCAAGTTAAGGTGGAGGTGCGGGGCGGCTGCTTTTTCGGCGGCCGCCTGCCCGCACCTCCTTCCTCGGCCTCCTCCACCCCCCCCCCCCCCCGCAGCATTGCCGGCTGGTTTCCGTGGAGCCCGGCACTTCTCCGTTGTGCCGGGCTCTTTTGCCGGCACTTGCAATCGGGGCTCCGGCCGTTGCAGGCACCTCCCCCTTAAGAGAAGGGGGAGGCCTGCAGTACAGCAGCCTGCCGCACCGCATCGGGTGGCGCAGCGGGACCGGGGGCGCTGAAATTCACTTTCAGCGCCCCAAGCGGGGCGGACACACCCTGTACCAGCGCCCAGTTCCGCTTTGGGGCGCTGAAAGTGAATATGGGGCGGGCACAACTGGCTCCGCGGCGGGCGCAAAATTTTCGGCGCAAACGTGCTGGCGGGGCTATACCCAATTTCTAGGCCTTGGTCTTCCTGAAATATATTACATTGTTAGTTGTTTCCCTCCAAAAGCAACCGATTACACCTTTGTTAAGCACCTTGAGACATTTTTCTATGTTAAAGGTGCTATATAGATACACGTTGTTGTTATACTGTACTGCAACTTCTGGGTACTGCCAATGTTCCTTAATGTCCTCACCAAGTATATTTGGACCTTTGTTCTTGAATAGTATGTGGTACAGCACTAAGTGATGGAGCACAGATTTGATCTCCCTATTCTGCTGAGTTTCCAATTCCAGCTATGCTGGTGCAATAAGAACATAAGAAATAGGAGCAGGAGTCGGCCATTCGGCTCCTCGAGCCTGCTCCGCCATTCAATAAAATCATGGCTGATCTGATCTTGGCCTCAACTCCACTTTCCTGCCCACGCCCTATAACCCCGGATTCCCCTGTTTTTCAAAAATCTGTCTATCTCCGCCTTGAATATATTCAGTGACTCCGCCTCCACAGCTCTCTGGGGTAAAGACTTCCAAAGATTCACGACCCTCAGTGAAGAAATTCCTCCTCACCTCCGTTTTAAATGGGCGACCCTTTATTCTGAAACTATGCCCCTTAGTTCTAGATTCCCCCACGAGGGGAAACATCCTCTCTGCATCTACCCTGTCAAGCCCCACCAGAATCTTATGTTTCAATAAGATCACCCCTCATTCTTCCAAACTCCAATGAGTATAGACCCAACCTGCTCAACCTTTCCTCATAAGACAACCCCTTCAACTTAGGAATCAACCTGGTGAACCTTCTCTGAACTGCCTCCAATGCAAGTACATCCTTCCTTAAATAAGGAACCCAAAACTGTACGCAGTACTCCAGGTGTGGTCTCACCAACGCCCTGTACAGTTGTAGCAAGACTTCCCTACTTTTATACTCCATCCCCCTTGCAATAAAGGCCAATATTTCATTTGCCTTCCTAATTACTTGCTGTATCTGCATGCTAACTTTGTGTGTTTCATGCACGAGGACACCCAGATCCCTCTGTACCACAGCATTCTGTAGTCTCTCTCCATTTAAATATTATTTTGCATTTTTATTCTTCCTACCAAAGTGGATAACCTCACATTTTCCCACATTATACTCCATCTGCTAACTTTTTGCCCACTCACTTAACCTATCTATATCCCTTTGCAGACTCTGTGTACTCCTCACAACTTGCTTTCCCACCTATCTTTGTATCGTCAGCAAATTTGACAACAGTACACTTGGTCCCTTCATCCAAGTCATTAATATAAGCCAGGAATGATGGTAAGGGGAGGACAGGTAGGTCATTTACCCTACTAGTAATGATGGGGCTGGATTGGCAGCACAACTCAAGCAGGATTCAAAGAAACACGTGTGCTGTTGTCTGGGAGCTCCTAGGGAACTGCTAGAGCCATGTGAGTGACACATGCAATGTTGATTTAAGACAGTTAGTCTATGTTATCAATTTTATGTTGCTTCCTATGCTCCAGTCACAAGGTACAAAAGAGGCCAAGTTCTTCCCCCACTGGAGTGCAACATGTAATACGCACTATACACATGGAGGCCAGTCCCAAGTTGCTTCGTACACTTCGCTAAGCTGCTGGCAGAGGCTTAGGCACAGATAGGTTGTGCCCTATTCGCTTCAGTTGGCATATGATCCATGGAAACTTGAGAAAATATAAATAATTCATAGAAAATCAAACTGATTGCTATATCAGATATTTAACTTTTAGTATATCTGTGCTCAAATTACTTGCAACCCATCCATCCAAGTTATTTCAGTTGTATTGAACCACAGATACAAAAAACTAAAAAGAATAACCAATGTAAAAATAACTGCCAAGCATTTCTCAGCAGTGACGGCATGCAAAACCTGACTTTTAAATAAATATTGCTAGGTACTGTACATTTTATCCTTCTGTACACATAACACACACAACACAGAGAAATAATGTAAATGTGTTCAATTTTTATCTCATCCACTGGCTTACAACCTCCAACAAACACAAAAGATAAAACTCAAAGAAAGCACTTGTGAAAAGTATATCAGACTGAGTGGGAGAGAGAAAAGGTGTTGAATGGAATCAGGGTCAGATCCTTATTGTTCCTCACCTACATAAATGATCTGGATACTGAAAATTCTGAGAGGTTGTTTCCCCTGGCTGGAGAGTCTAGAACTAGGGTGCATAGTCTCAGGATAAGGGGTCGGCCATTTAAGACTGAGATGAGGAGGAAATTCTTCACTCAGAGGGTTGTGAATCTTTGGAATTTCTCTGCCCCAAAGTGCTGTGGAGGCTCAGTTGTTGAGTATATTGAAGGCTGAGATAGGTCGATTTTTGGACTCCAGAGGTTATGGGAAAGGGCAGGAAAGTGGAGTTGAGGTCAAAGATCAGCCACGATCTTATTGAATGGCAGAGCAGGCTTGAGGGGCCGTATGGCCTACTCCTGCTCCTAATTCTTAAAACAACTGTATGTTGATCAAATTTACTGATGCCACAAAATAGGGAGAAGTAGACAGTGAAAGAAGCAAAAGAAGATTTGCAAAAAGACTTGACTAAATGCAAAATATTACACATGGGTTGACAAAATGTGGGACACAAGTATGCAATGAATGGAAGTGAATTAGCACAGGGAGACCAAAAAAAGGGATCAGAACAAGATAACAAATCTTTTTCAAAGTCTAATGGTGCAAAGCAATTAAAAAGTGATGCTAAAATGCTAGGACATATAGCCAGAACAGTGGATTACAAGTCCATATACGTTATGCTAATGCTTTACAATGTACCAGTCAGACCCCACTTAGAGCATTGTGCTTAGTATGGGTCTCTAGCCCACAGAAATACATGCTTACATGAGAAACGGTCACCAAATAGGGCAATCTAGTGTAGAAGGAATGAGGTATGAGGAAGGATCTGGGTAGATTAAGCTTTACAGTCTAAAAAGATGGTGGTTATAGGGTGAAACCTCATTGAAGCATATAAAATATTAAATGGATTGATAAAGTTTAGCCCGATAATTACTTCAAAGTAAAGCATGAAAGTAAAATAGAGAAATTAAATGGAAATTAATGCATAGTAAATTTAGAACAGATATCAGGAAAACTTCTTTACTCACAGTGATAAATACTTCAAATAATTTATTAAGCTAGGTAATCGACATAAAATATTACACATATCTGAAACAGAATTAGATGACATGGTAAGAAAGTTCATGTACCAGAGGGACAAACATTGGTAATTCCAGACTTCAGTTAACGTTCAAAGCTTGTTTTTCTTTTTTTAAACACATGCTTTTAACTCTGCTGCCTTGATCCCACCATCCACTTTAGAGACGAGTTACTAATTGATTTTTAAATGGTGTTTAACTGACTGAAAAACCATCCCCAAAGGCTGATGTTTAAGCCAATTGAGGCTCAAAAATTGTAAGAATTATATAAAAAAAGACTTGCATTTATATAGCGCCTTTCATGGCCACCAGACGTCGCAAAGCGCTTTACAGCCAATTAAGTACTTTTCAAGTGGAGTCACCGTTGTAATGTGAGAAACTAAGTAAAAATCTTATATTTATTTACAAGTTGATGTCCCGTGGTGTTGCACATGGGGAGTCAAAGGAGGACAAAGGGATTAATTAAGAAGGGGAAAATAGAATATGAGAGTAAGCTTGCAGGGAACATAAAAACTGACTGTAAAAGCTTTTATAGATATGTGAAGAGAAAAAGATTGGTGAAGTCAAGCGTAGATCCCTTGCAGTCAGAATCAAGGGAATTTATAATGGGGAACAAAGAATTGGCAGACCAATTAAATACATATTTTGGTTCTGTCTTCACAAAGGAGGACACAAATAACCTCCCAGAGATGTCAGGGAACATAGGGTCTGATGAAAGGGAGGAACTGAAAGAAATCAGTATTTGTAGGGAAATGGTGTTAGGGAAATTGACGGGATTGAAGGCCGATAAATCCCCAGGGCCTGATAATCTACATCCTAGGGTACTTAAGGAAGTGGCCCTAGAAATAGTAGATGCATTGCTGATCATCTTCCAACATTTGATGGAAGCTGGAACAGTACCCATGGACTGGAGGGTAGCTTATGTTACCCCACTATTCAAAAAAGGTGGTAGAGAGAAAACGGGGAATTACAGACCGGTAAGCCTGACATCAGAAGTGGAGAAAATGCTAGAGTCCATTATAAAAGATGTAATAGCAGAGCACTTGGAAAACAGTGACAGGATTGGACAAAGTCAACATGGATTTACAAAAGGTAAATTGTGCTTGACTAATCTACTGGAATTTTTTGAGGATGTAACTGGTAAAATAGGTAAGGGAGAACCAGTGGATGTGGTGTATTTGGACTTTCAGAAGGCTTTCGATAAGGTCCCGCATAAGAGATTAGCATGTAAAGTTAAGGCACATGGGATTGGGGGCAAGTTATTGACTTGGATAGAGAACTGGTTGGCAGACAGAAAGCAAAGAGTTGGAATAAACGGGTCTTTTTCCGAGTGGCAGGCAGTGACTAGTGGGGTACCGCAGGGATCGGTCCTTGGACCCCAGCTATTCACAATATATATTAATGATCTAGACAAGGGAACTAGATGTAATATCTCCAAGTTTGCAGATGACACAAAGCTGGGTGGGCGTGTGTGCTGTGAGGAGGATGCCAAGAAACTCCAGGATGATTTGGACAGGTTGGGTGATTGGGCAGAAGCATGGCAGATGCAATATAACGTGGATAAATGCGAGGTTATCCACTTTGGTGGCAAAAACAGGAAGGCAGATTATTATCTGAATGGCAATAGATTGGGAGAAGGGGAAGTGCAACGAGACCTGGGTGTCCTTGTGCACCAGTCGCTGAAGGTAAGCATGCAGGTGCAGCAGGCGGTTAAGAAGGCAAATGGTATGTTGGCCTTCGTAGCGAGAGGGTTTGAGTACAGGAACAAGGATGTCTTGCTGCAGTTGTACAGGGCCTTGGTGAGGCCACATCTTGAGTATTGTGTGTAGTTTTGGTCGCCTTATCTGAGGAAGGATGTTCTTGCCATGGAAGGAGTGCAGCGAAGATTCACCAGGCTGATACCTGGGATGGCAGGAATGACGTATGAGGAGAGATTGGGTCGATTGGGCTTATACTCGCTGGAGTTTAGAAGAACGAGAGGGGATCTCATTGAAACTTATAAAATTCTGACAGGACTGGACAGACTAGATGCAGGAAGGATGTTCCCGATGGTCGGGGAGTCCAGAACCAGGGGTCACAGTCTAAGGATAAGGGGTAAGCCATTTAGGACAGAAATGAGGAGGAATTTCTTCACCCAGAGTGGTGAACCTGTGGAATTCTCTACCACAGAAAGCAGTAGAGGCCAATTCATTAAATATATTCAAGAAGGAGTTGGATATATTTCTTAAGGCTAAAGGGATCAAGGGGTATGGGGAGAAAGCAGGGACAGGGTACTGAATTTGGATGATCAGCCATGATCGCGTTGAATGGCGGAGCAGGCTCGAGGGGCCGAATGCCTACTCCTATCTTCTATGTCAAGACCAAGGGCACTTTTAAGATCAAGCAGGATCGGAGGGGGAAGTGGAGGAGGTAGGAGAAAGGATAGGGAAGGAGGAGATGGGTAAGGAAAGAGAGGAGAGGCAGGTGGAGGGAGAGACAGGCAGGGTGGGAGGGAGAGGACACGGAGAAGGAGGAGGGGAGGGAGAGAGGGGTGCAAGGTGAGCGGGGGACAGATATGCATCAACATTTGGCTAAGTGGTGCAGAAGGGACAGTGTTTTTTTTCCCCCCTTATTTAGGGGGGAGGGGGTGGAATTGGGAGGATTCTTGTGGCTAATTTTGCGTTAACCTGGGGGAGGGAGTTGTACTGTGAAAGGCTGACTCAGTTGGGGGTAGGGGGGATCATTAAGAACCAGCAGAGGGGGTAGCATAAGAATGTTACCTCAGGCATGGGAGTTGGGGTGTTTGCTGATGTGCATTATTTTGTTCAGTGGTGGGTTCCAAAATTTTACCTCATCTGGTGGTGGTGGTGGGGGGGGGGGGGGGGGGGGAAAAAGAGAAGGACAAAGTGAGAATTTTCCCCATAGTGGAGGTGTCAGGGAGGAGGGAGAGTCTGGTTACCGACTGTCCCGGAGCATGGAGGGGTGGGCCACTGATTGTGACTGTTTAGCAGAGACGAGCTTGGGGGGCAGGGGGTGGTGGAGGGGAGCATCGGAGGGTTTTTTTTCCATTCAAAGCATAAGAAAGCACGACAGGTCTTTCAACATGCAGTAGCATTTCAGCTTCTTCTGTGGGGCTGATGGATCTTTAGCTTACTGGTTGGGGGCTGTGCGTTGATGCCAATGCCTGCATCTAATGTGCCATTTTTTGGCAGGTTATGTTAAGCCGTAACTGGCTACATGACCCATTTGAGCTGGTTCATTAACTGACCCATCCTTTGATTCTTTAAATTGCGTTTTTTTTTTTTTTTTTGCAACAACACGTTCTTTAAGAACATAAGAATTAGAAGCAGGAGGAGGCCATACGGGCCCTCGAGCATGTTCCGCCATTCAATAAGATCATGGCTGATCTTAGACCTTAACTCCACTTTCCTGCCTGATCTCCATATCCCTGGATTCCCCTAGAGTCCAAAAATCTATCTATCTCAGCCTTGAATATACTGAATGATTCAGCATCCTTTGGAGTAGAGAATTCCAAAGATTCGCAACCCTTAGTGAAGAAATTCCTCCTCATCTCAGTCTTAAATGGCCGACCCCTTATCCTGAGACTATGGCCTAGAAATTCAGTTGTTTGCGCCAGCTGCTAGCGCCTTAGGAGGAGATGTGGGGCGCTAGGCGGCTAGCGGCCGGGCGCAGCGCGATCTGCGCCTCTCCCCAACTTCAGTAAAGATTTAGCGGCGGCGCAGAGCCTTTGCGCGCGCTCAGCTGCGCGCGCAGATCCTGACGTCATTTCATCGTGCAGCGCCCTTTGTGCGCCCCAAACCGGAAATTCAGTGGCGCCGGCCTATTGTGCGCCTGGCACCCCTAGCGACTGGTAGAGGGGAACAGTTCCCAGTCGCTGCGGGGCGCAAATTAAAGGGCACTCCTCCTGCAGTACAAATGGCAGCCATTTTGCAACACTCCTTCTTTGTGAGAGACGGATCTTTGCAGAGAGACAAAGGTAGAGAGCTTTCTGGTTTGGCTCAACACTCACACAGGTACTTGTGGCTTCATGCCACAGCTTTGCACTTGTCTTTAACTTCAGTGTCATAGCATTGATTGGAAACATATAATGGGGCTGCAATGGGTGCAAACGTTGGCCTTCTCCATTGCATTCAAAGGGCTCAGAGACGCCGTGAGAGAGTGGCAGTCATGGCCAGACGGAGAAGGGGCAACAGGCGTCGGCTAAGGAGGCCTTACCCACCCAGGGTATACCGCCAGCAGTTCTCATATCTGAACATGTCTGACGAGCAGTGTGTTCGGAGGCTGCGATTCCGAAGGGCGGTGGTCACGGAGATCTGCCACCTGCTTCGCGGAGATCTGCAGCCACAGCTGAGGAGCAGGACGTCTCTGTCGGTGGCAGTGAAGGTGACGGTGTCTCTCAACTTCTATGCCACCGGCTCCTTCCAATCCGCTGCTGGGGACATTTCCAACATCTCCCAGTTTGCCGTACATTGCTGCATCCGCCAGGTGACCAATGCCCTTTTCAGAAGGAGACGTCAGTTCATCTCCTTCTCCATGGCCGTTGTCAAGCAGCAACAGCGTGCAATTAGCGGGCTTCCCCATGGTGCAGGGCGCCATTGACTGCACGCATGTGGCTTTGCGGGCACCTCTGGAGAATGCCGAGGATTACCGCAACCGGAAGGGCTACCATTCGATCAACGTGCAGTTGGTGTGTGACCACAGGCAGATCATCCTAGCTGTCAATGCCCGCTTTCCAGGCAGCAGCCACAATGCCTTCACCCTGCGCCAGACTTCTGTGGCAGACATGTTCCAGGCCCAGCCTCACCCACGAGGATGGCTTCTCGGGGACAAAGGCTATCCTTTGTGCACCTGGCTGATGACCCCGCTCCGTGCGCCCAGCACCCCTGCTGAAGAGGGATACAATGACAGCCATCAAGCAACCAGGAACATCATTGAGCAAACAATCGGCGTCCTGAAGCAACGGTTCCGCTGTCTGGATCGTTCCGGAGGAGCCCTACAGTACTCGCCTGAGCGAGTCTCCCATTTCGTGGTCGTGTGCTGCATGCTGCACAACCTGGCTATCCGCAGGACTCAGCCACTGCCACCAGACATTGGAGGACCACCAGAGGAGGAGGAGGAGGACCAGCACAGGAGGGAGGCAGAAAGTGCAAGGGCCGCCCGTCGGCGGCTTATTGCACGTCGGTTCTAGGCCCCCTCTCAGGGAATGGCTTGTGCCAATGGCACAAGATGAATGTAGCCACTCCACAAGCCCTCAGCCGAGCAGGGCAACCAGGACTTCCAAAAGAAAGCATGGACAGTGCGATTTAAGAACATTTATTACTTTGATACCTCTGTGCCCTTCCCACATAACAAACTAATGGAGAGAAGCCCCCCCAAAAACACAAATACACCAGTCTCGGCCTTTACAAGTGAAACAAAACATTTGGCCACACCTTCTACTTTTTGCCCTGCGAGGGTGATGCCTTTCGCATCCGTGACTGGCCCCTGCCCGCCCTGCAGCTCCTCCTCAATGGGACCCCAGTGGCTGCAGCAAGGCTGGGGGAAGGCTGCTGAGGGTCAGATGGCGAGACGGCAGATGCCCTTGGGGGTCGGCCTGGACCAGCTCTGGCCCTGGAGGGGCCGGCTGCTGACTGCTCCAACTCTGCTTGGGCGGCAGCAGTCTGTCCAGCAGCTGGTGGCAGCTGCAGTGGCAGTGTCGGCTGCAGGAATGCTGCCAACCTGACAGATCACAGGTACTCACTGGTCGCCTGAGACATTGGCACTCGCACGGGCCAGCACTGTAGCATGCGCAGCAAACTGCTGAAGCACAGACTGCTGGGCTGCTGCGGCGCGGCGAGTGCCCTGGCGGTGCCTGGCCAATCCAGCGAGGGTGGCAGCAGTTAGTGCCCTTGTGGCCCTGGTCTGTGTCCGCATGACACCAGCCAGTGAATGGACGGCACGACTGAGCACTTGGCTAGAAGCCACCTGTGCTGCCGCGAAGTCCTGCAGACTCCTGGCCTGTGCTGCCCCGAATTCCTGCACACTCCTTGACAGTGACTCTATGGAGTCAGGCATCCTTGCCACTGCAGCCATGAGCTCAGTGTGCCTGCGCTCAGCCTGGGCGGCCATTTCCTCTAGGAGCCGCACCTCCTCTGCACTCACCGTAGCAGGACTGGAGGCCGCACTCACCCTCCGGGGAGAAGGCCGCCGAGCTTCCCCACCCCTCCTGCGTTGCTGCAGGCCGCTGGGCCCCGGAGCTTCACTCTATACCGACCCTTCCCCCCGGCTCCCCTCCAGGGAAGACGTGTCCCCATCATCGCCATGGGCTGCCTCAGCTGAGGGTGGCACTGATGGTCCGGCTTCCTCTTCCTCCTCCTCGCCCTCCGATTCACTCACAGTGCCAGGTTGAGGGCCCGCCTCCTCACCTGGCGATTCACCATCTGAAAGCAGGGAGGCACAAGAGTTGCTTTAGAGTGAGGACAGGGTGGCAGCGAGGGAGGCATGAGTGCTGCTATGCACTGCATTGGGCCGACAGTGGCAAAGGATGCTGTTCTGAGGCGCAAGTGGAAAGAGATAGGTCAAAAAGGTGATGCCCTTACCATTGGGGCCCACAACAGGGTCGGCATCTCCACTGGCGACGGGGCCAATCAGCCGGCCTGACATAATGTGCTCCACACGCTGGTCCAGGTCGGAGAGCTGTTTGAGGTCAGGATGGCCTCCCCCGGTCTCATGCTGCTGCCTTCGGTTGTGCGCCACCTTGCCCTGCAAGAGAAAGGACGGCCTCGAAGTACAGTGTGAAGCCCTGATCTTGTCTGCACTGCCTCCCATGGTGGACTAGCCCTAACAGTGTGAAGCCCTGATCTTGTCTGCACTGCCTCCCATGGTGGACTAGCCCTGACAGTGTGAAGCCCTGATCTGGGCTGTACTGCCTCCCATGGTCGAATAGCTTTTACAGTGTGTAAAGTGCTGAATGTGCAAGTGATTTTCATGACAGTCCCATAGCTGCTGGATGAGGGCTGGGCATTAGGGCTTTCAGGTCCCTTAGCCCATAAACTGAGGTGCACATGCAGGGATGAGGAGGACACTGGAAAGGGTGCTCACCCTGACAACCCGAGTGAGGTCGTTGAACTTTTTTCAGCATTGCACAGGAGTCCTGGCAACCACGCTGTTGGAGGTCACCCTGTTTGACACCTCCCTCCAGGCTTTCCGATAGGCGCTGGGCAGCGGCCTCCTGCCACCTTCAGGGAACAGAACATCGCGCCTGCGCTCCACTGTGCCAACCAGCACCCTCAGGTCACCGTCGCTGAAGCGCTGCGCTCTCTCCCTGGCCTTCTCCATAGTCCTGGGCGTTGTACAGGTCAAGCAGCAGTGGTCAGGCCTTGCTTCAGGGCTGCAGTGTGCAGGGCGTGGCAGGCAAACAAATCCACCCTCCCCCTTTAAGAGCTCACCGGCGCCAGAGTGTCTGCCGTCAATCAGCAACTCGCCGCACCTGCGCTGCGCCCGCCCTCGGGGGTTTCGCCCCGGGCCGCCGGCTTAGCGCCTAATGATAGTCGTGCATCGCCTGTTTTAGCGCTGCAGCAACCTCTTGGGGCGATGCCACTGAATATCGGCGAAGGTGGCGCGAAGCTGCGCCGGGCGCAAACTTTAGCGGCCGCCCGGCTGTAGCGCCCCAAACGTGGCTATACTGAATTTCTAGGCCTATGTCCCTAGTTCTAGACTCTCCAGCCAGGGGAAACAACCTCTCAGCATCTACCCTGTCAATCCCCCTCAGAATCTTATATGTTTCAATGGGATCAGCTCTCATTCTTCTAAACTCCAGAGAGTATAGGCCCAATCTACTCAATCTCTCCTCATAGGACAATCCTCTCATTTCAGGAATTAATCTAGTGAACCTTTGTTGCACCGCCTCTAAGGCAAGTATATCCTTCCTCAGATAAGACGACCAAAACTGTGCACAGTACTCCAGGTGTGGTCTCACCAAGGCCCTATACAATTGTAGCAAGACTTCCTTACTCTTTTACTCCAAACCCCTTGTAATAAAGGCCAACAGGCCATTTGCCTTCCTAATTGCTTGCTATCGCTGCATGCTATCTCGGTTTCCTGTACAAGGACACCTAAATCTCTCTGAACAACAACATTTAATAGTTTCTCACCATTTAAAAAATATTCTGTTTTTCTATTCTCCCTACCAGTGAATAACTTCATATTTCCCCACATTATACTCCATCTGCCACCTTATTGCCCACTCACTTAACCTGTCTATATCCCTTTGCAGGCTCTGTGTCCTCCTCACAGCTTACTTTCCCACCCAGCTATGTATTGTCAGCAAACTTAGATACATTACACTCGGTCCCTTCATCTCTAAGTCGTTAATATAGATTGTAAATAGTTGAGGCCCAAGCACTAATCCTTGCGGCACCGCACTAGTTACAGCCTGCCAACCTCAAAATGACCCATTTATCCCTACTCTGTTTTCTATCCGTTAATCAATCCTCTATCCATGCTAATATATTACCCCCAACCTCATGAGCCTTTATCTTGCGTAGCTAGCAACCTTTTATGTGGCACCTTATCGGGGTTTCTGAAGATGGGTTACTTATTCTAGCTTTAGTTAGCCCTGTCACAGAACCTAATGTCATGTAACATTATACCCAAAGCACTACCTATCTTTGGAACGGTCAACCACACACCGTTTATAATATAAAGAAGATTCTTCCCTTGCCTATTTTTGACTCACACTTCATGAACATGTTGACTTGCTGTTTTGGGACTGGCCAGATGGTCCACAAAAGGCCTTTTTCTTTTTGGTTTTATTTTAATGGGTGCTAGTTCTCATTCTTGCACAAGTGACTCTTTACCATTGGTAACTTTGACAATGAATGTTGACAGGCTAGTCAACTGTGGGGGCATCATGGCCAAGCAGAAGTGAGTCTTTGCACAACATTCACACCCACACTTTCACAGCAGGGTTGCTGGACAGCAGTTAGGAGAGGGTGCCTGAGCCAATTTAACCCTCCTGACTAGATCAGTGAAGCCAACTGTCGCGTCTCTACTAGCACACTGGCTGAAATCAACTCATTCAGATCAAGTATTCTCTTATTTACTTTGAAGTGCAAAAAATGAATCACAATCCAAAGAGATAAATTAGCATCAGTACTCAAACGGTTAAAGCTCTGTTCAAAACTTACTGAATTATATTACTATTCTGCAGCACCAAAACATTGTTCCAAAACAAAACCTTAATAAAGTAAAAAGCACAACTTTACCTTGTAGTATTCAAGTCAAATTTTGCTTCAAAAAACTTTAATATGTGTTCATTTTCTTCCTGGGGGACCATTTTCTGGGAATATTTAAACAAACAGAAATTGTGAATTCCAAGGCTGCAGTCACAGTCAGTCGTAACAACAAACAAAAACAAACAGGCCAAGATTACAAGACAGACACACTATCTACTTTGCATTTGACTGAGAAATTACCCATTATTTTACTTCAAGAGGCATTAATTATCTTTGAATTAATTTTCTAGCATGAATATGCCCTTGTAGACCAAGAGGTTCCCACCCATCTGCTATGAGCAGGATTGCAGGGTAAAAGGATATAAGTGTAGGATCAAATACTTGATGTACAATGGTTACACCAGTTCTGTGGAACCATGGAGACATCAACTGCAAAATGCAACTGGTCAGGTTGAATATTGTAAATCACAATATTAGATTAATGTGCTGCAGTTTTAACTCAATTGTCTATGGGGAAATCGAGGAAGTATATCAGTTACATAGTTATTTGTCTTTTAAAAAGAGATCCCACGAAGTGGGAATACAGGAAACTGTGTGTTATCCGGAGGCTAAATGTCCGGCAAGCTCGGGCCACCGGCAAAAATCTGGAGCCGTTTTTTTTCTTTTCGTTTCTTTTCGTTGCTTTTTTCTCAACAGTCAAGCTCTGCAACGTCTGTAGCTAAGCAACAGCTTCAGCTAGAGACGCTTGCTGACTGTTTAGAAGCTGTTGCTAAGCAACAGGGTTTGTTGATTCACACGGAGCTGAAAATCTCCGTATGTTTCAACATTAGCGCTGGAGTGTCCGGCAGTTTTGAGGGAACGGCAACAGCTCGGTCCCGTCGGTGCCGGATAGCACAAACTTTCCTGTAGTACTGATGCGCTATCAATTACTCATAAAAGACTGAGAGTTAAGAGAGTAACTAAAGGCTTTTATTAGCAAAGAACAGAGCATGCCTCTCGTGGTTGACTGGGTTCCAAGAAGGCAGGGGGCTGCAGGTCAATCACCTTCATACCTGGGCCTGTGTGGGTGGAGCCAGCAGAGACATGTTGAGGCATGCATAGGTACAACAGTGTGTAACAACAACAACAGTGGTTTACCACATTCACCCCTTGTTTAAAATTGAGTCCGGCGGGGTGAAGTGTACTAAAGGTTCGTGTAAGTAAGTCTATCAGGTGGCCTTGTATGCCGTCCTGATCGTCGTGGTGGCGGCGGTGATGGTGCAGCATCCAACGTTGAGTCTGGCGTCTCATTGAGTGGTTGGGTGGTCAATGACGGGTCCTGGGGCTGCGGCATGCCGTCTAGCAGGGTTGGGTTGTGGGTAGTGGTGGATGGCAATGGTAGTGTTTCAGGGGCACCCAAAGGTGCGAGGTCTCGTGTGGGGGCGGTGTCCTCCCGCCCGTCCGGGTACGCTACGTAAGCGTACTGGGGGTAGGCGTGGGTAGTGGTGGATGGCGAGGGGGGTGTTTCGGGAGCACCCGAAGGTGCGAGGTCTCGTATGGAGACTGTGTCCTCCCGCCCGTCCGGGTACACCACGTAAGCATACTGAGGGTTGGCATGGAGGAGGCTCACCCTCTCGACCAGGGGGTCCGTCTTATGGGACCTCACGTGCTTCCGCAGTAGGACGGGTCCTGGAGAAGTCAGCCATGTCGGTAACGAGGTCCTCGATGTGGACTTCCTGGGGAAGGAGAACATTCTCTCGTGAGGGGTAGCATTGGTGGCTGTACAGAGCAGTGACCGAATGGAATGGAGCGCCGCAGGGAGGACTTCCTGCCAGCGAGAGGTCGGGAGGCCCTTAGATTTCAAGTTTAAAAGGACTGCCTTCCAGACCGTCGCATTCTCCCTTTCCACCTGGCCATTCCCCCGGGGGTTGTAGCTGGTGGTCCTGCTTGTAGCGATACCTCTCGAGAGCAGGTACTGCCGGAGTTCATCGCTCATAAAGGATGAGCCCCTGTCGCTATGAATATAGCTAGGGAAACCGAACAAGGCGAAGAGGTCATTCAGACATTTAATGACCGTGGTACTGGTCATGTCTGAGCAAGGGATGGCAAACGGGAAACGGGAGTACTCGGCAATTATGTTGAGGAAGTACACATTGCGGTCGGAGGAGGGGAGGGGCCCTTTAAAATCGACGCTCAGCCGTTCAAAGGGGCGCGTGGCTTTGATCAGGCTTGCTCTATAAAAATGCGGTTTGCACTCGGCACAGATTTGGCAGTTCCTGGTCATGGTCCTGACCTCCTCGATGGAGTAGGGCAGGTTACGGGATTTGATGA
Source organism: Somniosus microcephalus (assembly GCF_052327205.1). Lineage (NCBI taxonomy): Eukaryota > Metazoa > Chordata > Chondrichthyes > Squaliformes > Somniosidae > Somniosus > Somniosus microcephalus. Next base: position 77,687,936 of record NC_140993.1, read on the forward strand.
AGTGAAAAAACCTGGTGACCCCCGGGTGGCAGAGGTCATTGTGGAGGGTCTTCAGTCTATCGACCTGCGCGTTGGCGCATGTACCACGTGATAGGGCATCTGGGGGCTCATTGAGTTTCCCAGGCCGGTACAAGATATCGTAATTGTAGGTGGAGAGTTCGATTCTCCACCTCAAGATCTTGTCATTCTTGATTTTGCCCCTCTGCTTATTATTAAACATAAAAGCTACTGAACGCTGGTCAGTGAGCAGGGTAAATCGTTTTCCGGCCAGGTAATGCCTCCAATGTCGCACAGCTTCCACAATGGCCTGGGCCTCCTTTTCGACCGAGGTGTGTCGAATCTCGGGGCCCTGGAGGGTCCTTGAGAAAAAGGCCACGGGTCTCCCCGCCTGGTTAAGGGTTGCAGCTAGGGCAAAGTCGGAAGCGTCGCTCTCCACTTGGAAAGGGATGGACTCATCCACTGCGTGCATTGTGGCCTTCGCAATATCTCCTTTTATGAGAGTGAAGGCTGCACAGGCCTCTGCGGTCAGGGGGAAGGAGGTGGACTTGATGAGGGGTCTGGCTTTGTCCGCATAGTTCGGCACCCACTGAGCATAGTACGAGAAAAACCCTAGGCATCTCTTCAGTGCTTTTTGGCAGTGGGGGAGGGGGAGCTCCATAAGGGGGCACATCCTGTCGGGGTCGGGGCCGATGACTCCGTTCTCCACTACACAGCCAAGAATGGCAAGGCGCTTGGTACGAAACATACATTTGTCCTTGTTGTATGTTAGGTTCAGCCGCTGGGCCGTACGGAGGAATTTCTCTAGATTAACATCATGGTCCTGCTGGTCGCGGCCGCAGATGGTGACGTTGTCTAGATAGGGGAAAGTGGTCTGGAGCGCGTTCTGGTCGACCATCCGGTCCATCTCCCGTTGGAAGACTGAAACCCCGTTGGCGACGCCGAAGGGAACTCTGAGGAAGTGGTAGAGACGACCGTCAGCTTCAAAAGCTGTGTACTGGCGGTCCTCAGCCCTGATGGGGAGCTGGTGGTATGCCGACTTCAGATCAATCGTCGAGAACACCCGGTATTGTGCTATCTGATTGATCATGTCAGATATGCGGGGGAGTGGGTATGCATCTAGCTGGGTGTAGCAATTGATCGTCTGGCTGTAGTCAATAACTAGGCGCTGTTTTTCACCAGTCTTCACTACCACCACTTGTGCTCGCCATGGGCTGGTGCTACTTTCAATAATCCCTTCCTTCAGGAGTCTTGCTACCTTGGATTTAATGAAGCTCCTATCCCCGGCACTGTAACGCCTGCTTTTGGTAGTGATGGGCTTACAGTCGCGGGTGAGGTTAGCGAACAAGGAGGGGGGGGGGGGGGGGGGGGGACTTTAAGGGTGGAGAGGCTGCAAATGGTGCGCGGCGGGCGATTTAAAAGCTGCTGGCTGCAGACTGCGAGTGGGGGGAGGGGTCCGTCGTACGCTAATGTGACACTCTTAAGGTGGCACTGAAAATCCAACCCCAGTAGAACGGCAGCGCAAAGATGGGGCAGGACCAGGAGTTTAAAATTTTTGTATTCTGTGCCCCTTACTGAAAGGGTCACTACACAGTAGCCACTGACGTCCGCTGACTGGGCTTTGGAAGCCAAAGAGATCCGATGTCGCGTCGGCAGGACCGGGAGAGAGTAACTCCGCACCATGTCGGGGTGGATAAAGCTTTCCGTGCTCCCGCTGTCAAAAAGGCAGGAAGTGGCGCGGCCGTTTACCTTAATGTCCATCATGGACCTGGACAGTTGATGAGGGAGAGATTGGTCCAGCATCACGGAGGCCAGCGTATGGTCGAGCGAGTCGATGTGGTCGTCAGATGAGGCGGTGGTTGAGTCCGGGTCCCCCGTGGTTGAAGTTGGAGACGTCCAAGATGGCAGACAAAATGGCGGCGCCCATGGTCCCGATCCCCACGCGGCTGGGGGAGCCCAAGATGGCGGACAAGATGGCTGCCCCCACGGTTCGCACGCGGCGCTGCTGGCGTTAGCGGTTTTACCTTTGCAGGCGCTGACATAGTGTCCTTTCTTCCCGCAGCCGGAGCAGGTAGTGTTTCGCGCCGGGCAGCGTGCTCTGGGGTGTTTTGCCTGGCCACAAAAATAACATTTCTGTGCCTTGGACATCGCAGCAGCAGTTGAAGGTGGCGGTCCCATGACCCAAGGTTGTGGCGTCCACGTTGCGGAGCGGTTAGGGGAGAAGGCGTCCATATTCCTGTGGGCCGCGTCGAGCGAGAGCGCGAGGGACACTGCCTTTCGCAGGTCCATTTCTCCCTTTTCCAACAGTCTCTGCCCGGAGTAATCGGACCTTAGCCCCGCAACGAAAGCATCTCGGATCAGTCCCTCCGTGTGTGCTGCGGCTGATGCTTCTTTGCAGTCGCAGTCTCGGCCGAGTATCCGTAGTGCCCGTAGGAAGGCCTCCACCGATTCCCCGGGCTGCTGTCTGCGGGATCTTAAGAGGTGCCAGGCATAGACCGTATTTACCGGGCGTGCGTATTGCCCTTTTAGCAGACCGATAGCCGCCGCGTAGGTCGTCGCGTCCTGGATTATTGTATAAACTTGGTGGCTCACCTTTGAGGCCAGGATTTCCAGCTTGTTTTCGTCCAGGGTCACAGTTGAGGCTTGCAGGTAGGCCTCGAAGCAACGCAGCCAATGCGCGAATTTGGTAGCCGAACCCGCCTCTTGGGGGTCTCGGTCCAGGCATGTTGGTCTGAGGGCTCGCAGCAGCTCCTGTTGCTCAGCGTTTGGTGCAGCAGTCTGCTGTTCAGCAAATGTCGACATTTTGTTTTTGCTAATAAAATTGATGCGCTATCAATTACTCATAAAAGACTGAGAGTTAAGAGAGTAACTAAAGGCTTTTATTAGCAAAGAACAGAGCATGCCTCTCGTGGTTGACTGGGTTCCAAGAAGTCAGGGGGCTGCAGGTCAATCACCTTTATACCTGGGCCTGTGTGGGTGGAGCCAGCCGAGACATGTTGAGGCATGCATAGGTACAACAGTGTGCAACAACAACAACAACAACAGTGGTTTACCACAAGTACATAATCCAATGGAAGAAGAGGCTCAAATGGTAACTTCTTGCTCCATAATTCTGAAATAGGTTTGTATCTTTTTGTTTCATTATTTCAGTAATTCGTGCCAGAAATTACACTGGAAAACATTCACATTCATTAAGTACATGCCAGACATTTTTCTGGTGAATGAGATAATCTCATAATATATAATAATCTACCTTTCATGTTTTTGTTTCTGGCATCAATACATATGGGGAACAATACATTATTTTAAAATCAAAGTATCACAGTATTGCAAAATACAAACTGAAAAAGTAAATATTATGTGATAAAAATAGTTCAAGTAGAACTTTGCCTATTAATCACCGTATCGCAAAATACTGAGCGATACAGACCAGAAATCCCAGGTTCAATGTCTCGTTTGTGCTTAGTTAGCTGACCTTGGCTGGGTAGCATTTCGGTTGTTATAACTGGCTTCATTGCTCCTGGGCTACGGAAACTAAAATCAGACAGGGTTTCTATTCATGATCACGGTCCAGTGACCTCCTATTGGAAAGTACGTGCATATAAACATCGGATTAGGACGGGATTGGACTCAGCCGTGATGCCCTCGACAGGGGAAATAGCCTGCAAGCGCTTACTGTCCAGGCCCATCCATGTACAGTATAATGGACACAGTATCCAAACAGTCATGAAACCATACCCCAGCAAGAATCAGAAAAGGTACAAGAAAGCCAAGATCTCAATCAGGGTAGTAGCAGCAGGGTCATTACAATTGGTCATGAAAGAGAGGGGAGCAAGTCAACCAGTATTCTAACTCAATATCAAGTGATCCTTGCGTGAATCAAAACCAGATCTCCTGTTTAACCCATGCCGCTTATAAAACAAATTCTTTGCACACACTCCTGTTCAGTGATGTAACCAAACTTTTCTCAAGCAGAATTTTTAAATAGGACATGAAATCATTTAAAACTGCACTCAGACGCTCTCAAACACTATAACCAGAAACATAGTAACATTCCACAGAACAGCAGAACTTTCAAACTCGGAGCTACAGCCATGTGGCTTCAAAACATGAATGATGTTGGCTGTTAGAATAAATAAGAATGGCACAAAAGAAATGGAGCGAGATGATGTGAGCCAGGTTAAGATTAAGGATGCTACAATTGGCCTCAGTGCAGTGGATTAGGGAGGGCAAAAAGAAAAATCAGCCTTATTCCTGACTGCGATCTAGTCACACTTGCTGGATAGATGTGTGAACATTGCATGAGCACATAATCAGGCTTAGCTGTGATGCCATCCACGGAGAACTGAATAACAACACCCACTGTCTAGACTTGTACATAAAGAATGGCTCCTTCGATGAGGATCAATGTCCATTGCCCATACCTCACCATCTTCAGGAGAGGAGGAAGGAAAATGTGAGTAGGGAGGGGAAATTAAAATTTAAAAAAATTTAAGGTATGTGTAATATATATAAAAACACAACGTAATGCAATAGTGAAGGATTTTGTTTTTAAAAAAAGCTTATTCTAGATATTTGAGACAAGGTTTCTCAAAGCATTCCCATGCAAATGAGCAGAAAGATCGTTGTCTGTAAGAGGGATGTGTTATTCAGATGTATTATTGAAACGAAACATAACTGGTCTTCAGCTAATGAAGTGCAAAATAATAATGACAAAAATATACATACCGATCTGCTAGATCTCATACTTACCTTTATTACAAGATTCAAAGTGACTGAAACTGTGAAAACCAAGTAAAAATGAAGCAGCAATTTCATCAGCCTTACTACGAAGTGACCTTTTTTTAGATTTTGCTGTTAAAGAAAAGGGGAATGAATCAGTATTAAAACATCACTGACACTTGTGTCACACCCCAGAATATTTTAAACTAACTCCACTTCACAAAGAAAATTTGGCCGTTTCAATTATCAGTCCTATTCAAAACAACGTATTGAGAGCAACAGTGGATTTTTGTTTTGGCAATAGTTTGTTTTTATTAAATGGACCAATACGATGAGGGCTCCAACATGCTTACTCAAAAAGGTTAAAACTAAATGATGAAGCTTCAAGGCCATCTTCTACTACCTGAATGTACTTCGCAAGATGCGAGCCACCAATGAAGCTTAGCAACGGGGAAGCCAGCAAAGCAGAATTTCTGAACTGCATAAAATATCCCAGTGCAAGGCACGCCAAATACATTCTGTAAACATCAATCACCTGAAAAAGAAAGCCAAGGACAATCCTTAACCATTTCACAACTGCAACAGCAACCCCTACACCAAAATAAAAAAGTGTAAACAAAAGCTACTCACACAGAATACTGAAATTTAAATCATTATTGGGTTCAGTACATTTCTTTATTCATATTTAAATGGATGGCTAAAGTAATTATTGTGCACTGCATTGGTTTAAGAAAAAATTTAAAGCATGTATTTTGCTATCCGCCACCCTCTTTGTAAAGATAGTTAGTGAGGATCACAAAGACAGCCTTATGAATATGGTTTGTTGTATTTGAAAGATTTAGACTTGCAAACAAATATGGAAAACTATTCCTTCAAAGACTTGCAGTAATGATCCAGACCGATTGCTTAGAAATCATGAAACCCATCATCTTAGCCTTTTGTTTCATCGTGTAAAATAAAACTATTCATCAATCGTGCAATCATAGCCATTGCACTATTACAAATAAAATAGTATCCCAATGATATGCTCCAGGCTACTGCTGCTTCCCAGGAAAGCAGTTACTAAATTTATTCTCTCTTGTGTTGGTGTTGTATTTACCCAACCAGTCAGCACAAAACAACCATAAACAATTGGTCACTTATGCTATCTTCTGAAACTCAGAGCACACAACTGCACAAAGGCAAGCATGCCCCTTGTTATGTGCCTGTGATGCACAACAACTCAAGAGTCTCAGAGGAAACCAGAGGGCCTGGTACAGGCAGGCCATTTCACACTGCGATACAAGCATTAAACCTACTTGCTAGCAAAAGCCTACCAGTTGTAAGGGGTCAGATACACAACACTAAGTAAGGGCAGTTTTAACACAAGTGACATGCTTTAGATTCTGGAGCAGTGTTAGTGCCGATCATTATGCTTGGTCTAGCAATATTGACACCAGAGTCAGTGGGCACAGTCAGATTCAACTACTCTCCATTACCAATTTCTACATCAACTATATAGGAATACAGTAATAGAAAATCATAGTGCCAACATGGTTATCACAAAACACATTCCACAAACTCAAGATACTCCTTCAATAGACTTATAACAATTTGTAATGACTTAACCTTGCCCCCTCCACCACTACTAAAATATAACTAACATGGTCAAAATGTGGTCAGCTCCAATTAACCCCTCTATACCTTCCTCCCTTTGGTATTTGTCCACACTTCCCCCCCCCCCCCCCCCCCCCACCACAACGAGAATTTATATTCTATTTTTCACATACCTTACGGCTTTGAATTAGATCCAGGCAATCCAACAGGAAAAGACTGAAGGCTTGTACAAATAATACATAGTGACTAATCTCCCACATCATTAGAAAGGCAAACGTAGATGCACACATTAGGAGATATGAAAACATCTAGGGCAGGAGGAAACACCAACATTAGCTTTTGGTAGCCAAGATCCTATATACAGATCTCAAATTAAGATCTATATTAATTATAAAACTTACATTTATCTAACATCTTGCACTGGAAAGATACCATACAAACTTTATAGTGTGGAGAAGAAAAAAAAAGACATCAAGTGCGAGGGAAGTACAAGTAGATAAAATTTCAGCTCCATTCCCTAATTCTGAGAGAAATCTTTTGAAAGCAAGAATGGAGGTGGTAAAATGGAAGGGATTTAGGAGAGTTCCAGAGGGGAAGGACAGGAAGGATGGTTATGATAGCTTTAGAGAAATTGAGCCATGAAGTCATAATGGCATGGATTAGCATCTCAGCAGCAGGAGTGGCAGAGGTGGAGCAGAGATGGGCAGTATTTTGAAGATGGGAAAGGGTACTTGGTCAGCGAAAGGAGTGGAGGATGCACAAGAGGTCAGAGTTGGAGGAACACAGAGTTCTCGGAGAGCTGTAGGAGGTTACAGAGATAGGGAGTGGTGAGGCCATGGAGGGATTTGAACACAAGGATGAGAAATTTCAATTTGAGGCATTGGTGGACGGAGAGACAATGCAGGTCAGCGAGCACAGGGGTGATGGGTGAGCAGGACTTGGTATGGGTTAGGATATGGGCAACAGAATTTTGGATGGGCTCCTGTTTATGGAGAGTAGAAGATAGGAGACCAGCCAGGAGAGCTTTGGGATAATGGAGTCTGGAGGTAACAAAAGCATGGACGAAAGTTTCAGCAGCAGATGGGCTGAGGCAGGGCGGAGTCAGACAAAATTGTGGAAGTAGGCAGTTTTGGTGATGCAGAGGATATGGAATTGGAAACTCAGCTCAGGGTCAAATAGAACGCAGAGGTTACAAACAGTCTGGTTCAACCTGAGACAGAGGCCGGGGAGGTGGTTTGAATCGGTGACGAGGGTACAGAGTTTTTTGGGGGGGTTTTTGCTGCGGAAGCCAAAATAATGGCTTTGGTCGCCCCAATATTTAACTAGAGGAAATTGTGGCTCATTCAGGACTAGATGTCGGACAAGCAGACTGATAACACAGAGGTAGTGAAGGGTTCGAGAGAGGTGGTGGTGAGGTAGAGCTGGGTCAAGAGTCAAGGGACAGCATGTAGTTGACAAATAGGAGTGGATGAAAATCTGTCCTTTCCTGGCTGTAAGTTGTCCTATGAAATGAGTTTGGGTAGTCTCAACAGATAACCCACATCAAAAATGCCTAATAGTTGGCAACCTCTCTAAATATTCAGGAGATTGACAAAAAAAATTACACTCATGCAATAATTCGCACTGAGTTTATGAAACCTCCCATCTTCCACCCTACATAAACTAGAGCTCAACCAAAACTCTACTGCCCATATCCTAACTCAGGTCAAGTCCCGTTCACCTATCACCCCTGTGCTTGCTGACCTACATTGGCTCCAGGTCTGACAATGTCTCAATTTTAAAATTCTCATCCTTGCCTTCAAATCCCTCCGCAGCCTCGCTCCTCCCCAACTCTGTCACCTCCTCCAGCCCTATAACACTCAGATGTCTGCGCTCCTCCAATTCTGGTCTCTTGCGCATCCCCGATTAAAATCACTCCACCACTGGCATTCGGGCCTTCAGCTGCCTAGGCCCAAAGCTCTGAAATTCCCTCCCTAAACCTCTCTACCTCTTTAAAACCTTCCTCTTTGATCAAGCTTTTGGTCATCTATCCTAATATCTCCTTATGTGGCTCTATGTCAAATTTTGTTTGCCAACACTCCTGTGAAGCGACTTGGAATATTTTACTACATTGAAGGTGCAATATAAATGCAAGTTGTTGTTGTTGTACAATTGCATGTGAAAAGCCATCCTAGTTTGAAATGAACACCAAAAAATATTTGCATCGGCACATTTTTCCTAAGAATCTGGGTAGCCGTTTCAAAAATGGCCAGGAACACAACAGTAGTGCAAATGCTTTACAATTTCCTTTACTGGGTCTAGGGGAAATGAAAGAGAAGATAGGTATTGTTTCTATACGCATAATAAATAATTTGGTCATCTGTTCCTAATTGCTTTATTCTGTCTGCACTAGCAGTAGCATTTCAGGGGAAGCTAGATAAGTACATGAGGGAGAAAGGAATAGAAAGATATATTGATCGGGCAAGATGGAGTAAGGTGGGAGCAGGCTCATGTGGAGCATAAACACCAGCAAAGACCTGTTGGGCCGAATGGCATGTTTCTGTGCTGTAAAATTCTATGTGTGTAGTAGCCACCATCATAGTTATGGATACCTTCAGGAAAGCTAGCTTTGTGCGGCAGCCGGCAGGTACTACAAACACCACCTAAGTCAAAGGCAGGAGCTTTATAGGCAGCAAGAAATTTCAGGTTCTCAACTCAGAAATTAAGCATCACACAAAAAAATCTAATCTAAGTTTGGATTACTGTGGTTCACCACTTCTTCACACTCACCCCCATAGTAGAATTAATGTTGGTCTTCAGATAGCCTGTGAGTGCCCCAACCTGTAATGCAAAATATGGTAATGCCCAATTTTCCCTTAAAGGAATGGTATGTTCCACTCTGGTTGTATCAGTCCTAAAATAGATAATGAAATCAGAAGTACATTAGAAAAGGCACATGCAATTCTGAAGGCTAACTGTAGATGGCAGGCTTGCTCAGTGGTAGTCTGAGTCAGAAGGTTGTGGGTTCAAGTCCCACTCCAGAAACTGAAACACATAGGCCCGGATATTCCGATCCCTACGGGTGGGTACGCGCTGTAGCACTTCCCTCCTGAATTGCAAGTCCTTTCCTTTTAATTAAAAACATTTATGTAGCACCTTTCATGACCTCAGGATGTCCCAACGTGCTTTACAGCCATTGAAGTACTTTTGAAGTGCAGTCACTAATATAATGTAGCGCACTGGAGATACACGACAGATAAATTGTTTTCAGTAGAAAGTGCAGGGGGGTACTTAAAAAAGAAATTAGGAGAGCCAAGAGGGGGCATGAAAAAACACTGGCGGACAAAATAAAAGGAAAATCCCAAGTGTTATAGAAGTATTAAGGGCAAGAGGATAACCAGGGAAATGCAGTACACCACTGGACACAGGCTTCCAGTCACAAAAACAACCTTCGACCATTACCCTCTGCCTCCTGTCACTAAAACAATTTTAGATCCAATGTGCCAAATTGCCCTGGATCCCATGGGCTCTTACCTTCTTGACCAGTCTCCCATGTGGGACTTTGTCAAAAGCCTTACTGAAGTCCATGTAGACTACATCAACTGCACTACCCTCATCTACACACCTAGTCACCCCCTCGAAAAATTCAATCAAATTGGTTAGACATGATCTCCCCCTGACAAAGCCATGCTGACTATCCTTGATTAATCCTTGCCTCTCCAAGTGGAGACTAATTCTGTCACTCAGAATTTTTTTCACAATAATTTCCCTACCACTGATGTTAGGCTCACTAGCCTGTAATTCCCTGGTTTATCCCTACTACCCTTCTTGAATAATGGTTAGCTGTTCTCTGGTCCTCTGGCACCTCCCCTGTGGCCAGAGAGGTTCTGAAAATTTGCGTCAGAGACCCTGCAATCTCCTCCCTTGCCTCACACAGCAGCCTGGGATACATCTCATCTGGGCCTGGGGATCTATCCACTTTTAAGCCTGCTAGTACCTCCTCTCTCTCAATGCTAATTTGTTCAAGTATATCACAATCCCCCTGCCTGATTTCTATGCCTACATCGTCCCTTCTCCATAGTGAACACAGATGCAAAATATTCATTTAAAACCTCACCTACATCTTCCGGCTCTACACACAGATTGCCACTTTGGTCCCTAATGGGCCCTACTCTTTCCCTGGTTATCCTCTTGCCCTTAATATACTTATAAAACACCTTGGGGTTTTCCTTTATTTTGCCCGCCAGTCTTTTTTCATGCCCCCTCTTCACTCTCCTAATTTCTTTTTTAAGTACCCCCCTGCACTTTCTACTGAAAACAATTTATCTGTCGTGTATCTCAAGTGCGCTACATTATATTAGTGACTGCACTTCAAAAGTACTTCAATGGCTGTAAAGCACGTTGGGACATCCTGAGGTCATGAAAGGTGCTATATAAATGTTTTTAATTAAAAGGAAAGGACTTGCAATTAAATAGTCATCACAAAGCAACATCTATAATGACAATGTCTACACTAAGTTTGATTGGCTAATGCATGTTAAAGTAGGTAAAAAAAAACTTCAGGAAGTATTAAAATAATAAATTCCTACACCATCTATATTATAGAAGAAACCTTCTTGAAAAAGCTGTTCTGTCATGACTACTAATATCATGTAATATTTACTTTAGATTGGCATCTCATAGGAATTTAATTCCACAATATTTATATACACAGATAAATTAAGAAATCAACTTTTTAAAGGGCAGTTGGTGGAGCACATTCACAGTACAATATGTCATCCTAGAGTGGTAGAACAAGTGAGCATTTATGATTCCATTTACTGAATTTTCAATCTCGATTCCACCATCCTGGGAATACGCCAAATGAAAGAAAGATAGAACTTGCATTTATATCACACATTTCATACCCCCAGGATATTGTACAGTGCTTCACAGCCAATAAATTACTTTTGAAACATAGTCACTGTTGTAATGTGGGGAAATGCAGCAGTCAATTTGTGCACAGCAAGTTCTCACAAACAGCAATGAGATAAATGATCAGAAAATGTATTTTTTTTTTTTTTTTTAAAAAGTGTTGTTGGTAGACGGATATATGTTGGTCAGGCCACCGGGAAAAGTCACCCGCTCTTCTACAGATACTGCCATGGGATCCTTTATGTCCACCCAAGATGGCAGATGGGGCACTGATTTAACATCTCATCTGAAAGATGGCACTCTCAAAAGTGCAACACTCCCTCACTACTGCGCTGATCGTATATCATTCATATGCCACACGTGAAGGACGACCTACAAAACACATTCATATCTGTGGTACTAATAAATTAATAATGCCTCCAAGAGGGGATACGGTAACATTGTGGTTATGTTACTGGACTAGTAATCCAGAGGCCTGGACTAATGATCCAGAGTTCAAATCCCAACACGGCAGCTGAGAAACTTAAATTCAAAGTAATTAAATAAATCTGGAGCTTAAAAATAAAAGCTAGCATCAGTAATAGAAACATAGAAGATAGGAGCAGGAGTAGGCCATTCGGCCCCTCGAGCCTGCTCCGCCATTCAATGAGATCATGGCTGATCATCCAAATTCAGTACCCTGTCCCTGCCTTCTCTCCATATCCCTTGATCCCTTTAGCCTTAAGAAATATAGAAACATAGAAGATATGGTGACCATGAAACTACCGGATTGTTGTAAAAACCCATCTGGTTCACTAATTGATGCGCTATCAATTACTCATAAAAGACTGAGAGTTAGAAGAGTAACCAAAGGCTTTTATTAACAACAGAATGGAGGTCTGCCTCGAGTGGTCGACCGGTCCAGGATACCAAGGGCTGGGGAGCAGTCACCTTTATACTAGGACCTGTGGGAGGAGTCAGCCGAGGCATGTCCAGGCATGCACACAGTGGAATACAAACAGGACAAACAGGAATACAAACAGTGGTTTACCACACTAATGTCCTTAGGGAAGGAAATCTGCCTTACCTGGTCCAGCTTATACATGACTCCAGACCCACAGCAATGTGGTTGACTCTTAACTGCCCTCGGAGATGGCCTAGCAAGCCACTCAGTTGTATTCAAGGTGGCGGCTCACCACCACCTTCTCGAGGGAAATTAAGGATGGGCAATAAATGCTGGCCTTGCCAGCAACGTCCACAGCTAATGAATAACTTTATTCTTATTTAAAGAGGCAAATTAAAAGGATATTCATATGTCAGTTAGTGTTGATTGAAACCCACATTTCCAAGGGGCACACCCTTGCTCTCACCCAAGTCAAGGAGGGATCCTTCTTACATTACTCAGATACAAACCCCTAAAGTTGACCAAGTAACATGACACCTTTAACATCTCACTGAAAGTCAGTGGTCTGGAGTATCCAATAAAGTTGGTACAAAGCACAGGGGAGACTTCACGCTCCTAATAGCTATCCTGTGAATCCTCCAAGATAAAATGGACATGAGAAAAGGACAGGAATGGGCTCCTGTGATGCTCTCCTCTCCATAACCTGCCAGCATTGATTATATTGTCTCACACATGAAGACTGCATGAAGGACTGGAGGGCTACTGGTGCCTATGGAACTGTATCCCAGCAAGATTCAGTGTCTTCAGAAAAGAAAGGGAGAAAAAAAAAAAGTACAATAAAAAAATACCAATCATCATTCACTCTAACAAACTGTGTGGATACATTCTACTACAGTGGAGTCATGATGCCTTTACACAGAAACAAAGGCCGATTTTCAGCTTGGAGTGGTATACGGATGCACCTCAGACAAGCATAGTATTTTATGAAGTTCACTTATTTAAATGAGCAGAGTAGGTTATGGGGATATTTAATAGATGTGTTCAAAATTGTGAAGGATTTTTAGAGTAGATAAGGAGAAACTGTTTCCGATGGCAGGAGGATCAGTAACCAGAGGGCACAGATTGAAGAGAAGTGGTATTAGAGGAAGGGAGGGGTGGATTTAGGAGAATTTTTAATTTATTTAATTTTTTTTCACAGCACGTTATGATGAAATGGAATGTACTACCTGAAAAGGTGGTGGAAGCAGAATCAACAGTAACTTTCAAACGGGAATTGGATCTATTCTTGAAAAGGAGACATTTAGAGGGCAATGGGGAAAGAGCAGAGGAGCGTGACTAATTGGATAGATCTTCAATGAGTCAACACAGACACGATGGAACAAATGGCCCCTTCCTGTGCTGTATGCTTCTATGAAATACAGTACTGTATTACTGAGTGATCCCAGTACAGATTGGGCCATGCACTTGGAGTGTTGGCAGGATATCACACAGAATGGTAGGAAAAATAATGTAATCCCTACTAAAGGAGAAAATAGAAGAACATCTGGAAGCCAAAAATATAATAACGAATAGTCAACATGGATTTCAAAAGGGAAAGTCTTGCTTGACCAACCTCATTTAATTTTTTGAAGAGGTAACAGAGAGAGTAGACAAGGGTAATGCAGTAGATGTAATTTATCTGGATTTTCAAAAGGCCTTCGATAAGGTACCACATAATAGACTAATGAATAAGGTCAGAGAATGCGAAGTCAGGGGACAAGTAGCAGAATGGATAGCTAGCTGGCTTCAAGACAGAATGCAGAGAATTGGGGTAAAGGATAGCTATTCACAGTGGCAGAAGGTGGGTAGTGGTATTCCACAAGGATCAGTGCTGGGACCACTGTTGTTCACAATTTATACTAAAAATTTAGATTTGGGAATTAAAAACACAACTTCTAAATTTGCAGATGACACCAAACTGGGGGGGTGGTGGGTTGGATAGTCAATACCGAGGAGGACATTAATAAACTTGCAGGATGGGCATATAATTGGTAAATGAATATCAACACAGATAAATGTGAGGTATTACATTTTGGTAGGAAGAATAGGGAGGTCACTTGTTACTCAGAGGGTGCGAGTCTGGGTGGGGTAGAGGAACAAAGGGATCTCGGAGTACAAATACACAAATCGCTAAAAGTAGCAACACAGGTTAACAAGGCCATAAAAAAGGCAAACCAGGGTTTATTTCTAGAGGGATAGAATTGAAAAATAGTGAAGTTATGCTAAACTTGTATTGAACCTTGGTTAGACCACAATTCTGGTTGCCATATTATAAAAAGGATAGAGGCACTGGAGAGGGTGCAGAGAAGATTTACAAGGATGATACCAGAAATGTGAGAAATATCAGGAAAGGGTGAACAGGCTGGGTCTCTTTTCTCTTGAAAAGAGAAGGCTGAGGGGTGACCTAATAGAGGTCTTTAAAATTATGAAAGGTTTTGATAAGAGTAGATAGAGAGAGAGAGAGTTTCCACTTGTGAGGAAGAGCATAACTAGAGGCCGTCAATATAAGCTAGGCACTAAGAATTCAAATATGGAATTCAGAAGAAACTTCTTTACCCAGAGGAGGGGAGGCTAGACAAGCATATGAGGGAGAAGGGAACAGAGGGTTATGCTGATAGAGTTAGATGAGGAAAGACGGGAGGAGGCTCGAGTGGAGCATAAAACACCACCATGGACTGGTTGGGCCGAATGGCCTGTTTCTGTGCTGTATATCCTATGTAATCCTATGTGTGCAAGAAGCAGATTTAATGAGCTGCTGCTATTTTTGTTACTTAATGGGGCTTCGGCCCCACGAGTGTGAGTGTCCGTTTCGAGTCTGGCTCGTCCACGTAGCAAAAGTCCATCGGCTAACCACAACCAAAGTGGCCGGCAAAACCAGGATCTTATGAGGACTGGGCTGATCTTGCGACGGCCATACAAGTCTACCAACCGTGAAAGCCTCCACCAAGGTAAGTAAGCTGAGCCAGTACCGTTCGGTATGATGGTCATCCCTCATCATTTGATGTGTAAATTTTTTGTTAAATGCGTTAAGTCGTGACTTTTACTGTTTAATCATCCGATCACAGATGCGGCTAGCTTATTACAACTGACACGCGTAATTATAATGTATACAATGCATCAGTGATTAACAGGCAGAAAAACTAATAACGACAATAACAACAAATTATACACACACACACACACACACACACACACACACACACACACACCCCACCCCCCCCCCCGTGTGGAATCCAACCTGGTTCCATACCCACGTTCTGGGGCTCTGGTAATTATATCTAGGACAGTCATTGGATGTTACAGTCTCTTCGACCGTTACACGAGCTGCTTCTCCTGTGTCCTAAAGTCATCATCAACTTTGGAGAATCCTCTCTAGGCCCTGGTCTCTCGGAATAGCGGCGTCTTCCATCCAGGTAACCTGAGTCGAAAAGCCTCAGTTGGTAGCGTTCAAAATCGTCAGCACTCTCGCCTAGTCTTGGGTCTTGATTGGCAGAGCCTTTATTCATGTCAGGCCGGTAGGAGCGGTGCTGACATAGGGCAGTTATCTGAGGCCCCGTCTCAGTTAGATCCCGCCGGGAATCAAAGTCTCGTTTTCTTTGTTATTGCTTATTGCTAAGCCCCCTCCTACGGGAATGATCGCCATCAATCATTGTCTTTGAGTTACTCCCATGTCGGTTTGGCTGCACCGATGTGTCGCCGGCAGGACAACTTAATGGTACGACCCGCCATGACTTACAACTCAAAAGAAGCCACAGCTACTTGTAACACCGGCTCCCCAGCATTGAGAAGGCTTATAGACCTGAGGCTCCCCAAGCTGCTCAAGGCCCTGCTAAATCACAAGAGGCTGAGAAGGTTTGGTTACTCTGCCTATTTGGTTGGAAGTTCTCAGACAGTCGTTTAGCCAGCACCGAAGTGCTGCCCAGCAGGACCGCGTGGAGGTACGACTCACTGTGTTATAGAACTCCAAGATTACACAGTTACATTGTAACTCTAGACTCATCTCTAGGGGGAGCCTGAGAGAGTCCTCAACTCAGTAGAACCCCAAGCGGGCGCTCACCCCAATAGAACATTGAGGGATTCACTCGCCTGGTAGAACCCCAAGAGATTTCCCGACTCAAGTCAATCACGGCAGCAGCTCGTCCACCGCGCCCTTAAGAGAGTCATAGTTACAGCAATAACTCCAAGCAATGCAAGTTAGCAGCAAGCAAAATGACAACTTCACTGCAAAGTGATAGTTGAGGGTACTGCCAGAACCCCTTTACCAGGAGAGCTCTGGATGTGATGCTGAAGGAGGTGCAGTAAAACTGGGCTGTCATTTTTGAATCCAAGAGGCACCCTCCTCAGAAATCTACAATTTGGGCTGCAATGAAGATACAATCAAGCAGGTGAATGGCATGTTGCATGTGAGGAAGTCATCATCACAGAAGAGGAAAAAAATTACCATGCTGTGGAAGTTTGACAAATGTATCCTGAATGTTGCAGCATCTGGAAGAGTACAATGCCCGTCTCCTGCTGGTCACTTTTCTTCAAGCAAGTGATAAAGTCACTCACTGCAGTAAATAAGGCATCGGTAATCTGATGCATGGGGTTTTATTTGACAGATACCACCCGTGACAGCTTCAAAAAAAAAAAAACAGTTGCATAGAAGTTAAAGCCAGTAGTGATTTTCCCCACCAGGATTGAAATTTTCAGGTCAGACTGTGGAAGAGGGCAAGATCCTGAGACTGCTTCTGTGATGTAGTATTTATATGGGGTTTTTTTTGGACATGCCCAAGCAACTCTGACAGGGTGTATAGAAACCTGCTTGGGCAAGAGTGGGTTGGATCAGGGCTGGGCACCTCCAGTGCAGGAGCACTGGCCTCTGTGCAGTCCTGAAGAACTCATCCTCCAGCTCCCCAAAGGGAAGAGGAATTTCCAGACGAATGTCTATCCTACGAATATAAAGGTTTTTAATTACTTAATGGTAGAAACAAAAATTAAAGAGCAAAAATTCAGTGCAAAACAGGTAATAAAAAAAACATGCACAGAATTAAATGCAACAAAAGAAAACAAAAACAAAAGCACCAGTTTACAGTCACACCCAAAGCAGCTAAGAGGATTAAGAATGACTGTCAATAGCCAGGAAATTAGTTTGCAAATGTGCCCATTTGAAACAGGCCTTCAGCAATCACATCACATTTCAGTAGGAAATGTCAGAGTAGGAAAGTTCTCTCCTAATTAGCACAATTTTTACATCCTTAATTCGGCCCATGGGTCCCCTATAATGCACTTGTATACAGTTAAAGAACACTCCACGAGGTGGAGTTACATACCTTGATTATAAAGGTAAAACAAAAGAAAAGATGATTTCTGCATTAAGACAGCCTTACCGGTTGATAATGTACCACACTACTGTAAGCATGCCTGCCATCCAGGTCCCACTCAGCATCCAGCTTGTGACATATAGCGCAGTCACATAAACTGCTTGCAATCCAAATATTATGCCAATGTAAAAATACACTGGCTCAATTGCTTCCTACAAAAAAAATGCAAAGAAAAAAAATTAGACTTAATAATACCATTTTTTACAAAGTAAGTTAATAGAGAATGGACAGGAGTATTAAGCAGAGTCTCTAGGACGCTCCCTTTAGATACCATAGGGGTAATTTCATGATCCTGTTATAGCCCCATCTCTGACCCACGCTCCCTGCAAGCCCGGCTTCCTGCTGGGTGCCAGGCAACTACCCATCATATTATTTCTTTCAAAAAAGGGATTCAAAAAGGCATTTAGTTTACATTAATTAGGAAGTTACGACGAATGGTGTTATTTATGTTACAGTGCAGATACCCACAAATATAATACAGCTCTGCTGAAGAAATACTCCAGGATAAGATAAGATAATACAATCACTTTTATTAAATATTCATTAAAAATATGTACCTCTCCCAAAAGCCACCTCACAAAATATTAAATCACATTAAAACAGGCATCTATCATCTGACGAAGGGTCATCGACCTGAAACGTTAACTCTGTTTCTCTCTCCACAGATGCTGCCTGACCTGCTGAGTATTTCCAGCATTTTCTATTTTTGTGTCATTTTTAGGGACTTGGTACTGAAATCCGATGTTTCTTTACCTAGCCATTGCAGTGTATGCTGCGGTAGAGGTGACTGATACTGCAATAGTTACGGGGTTACGGGGATAGGGCTTGGGTAGGATGGCTGTCGGTGTAGGGACCGGGTGCTAGGGTTTGGATGATCAGCCATGATCTCGCTGAGTGGCGGAGCAGGCTCGAAGGGCCGAATGGCCTACTCCTGCTCCTATCTTCTATGTTTCTATGTTTCTATGTAGAACATAGCAAAGTCTCTCCACATCCAACACGTGATGGGTTTAATGGGTACTCAAGTTAGTGTTTGGAGTTGGAAGCATGGTTTTCTGTAGGCTTGGCAAAACAGCTACATTTGCTGCTTTTCCCAGCTGTGATGGTTAATGTCATTTGCCCCAATTCAGAGACAAAACTTGCTGAAAATCCATGAAAATGATAGCTCATTTATTCTTTAATTTAAGAAAAACTTAAAAGATATCAGGATGAGGGGAGTCATTTTTCTGATCAGTATTTGAGGACAAGGTCACTGTTAGATCCTCATCCTGTTCTGAAGAGAAGCACCTTTAAACAGCCAAACTCTATTGATTTTCAAGTCAGCAGCATTCAGTGAAGGCTGTTGACAGGAACATTGGAGGTGAGCGCATACAACCCTTAGCCCTCACTTCTGTAGCTGGGACTGGTGGTTGGCACACGGATGGTATTTTTGGCAGTCTCTCGTGGGTCAAGGAGCTGGAGTCACGGGCAGATACATAGGAGAGCTTCAAGCCAGCAGATATTACCAACAGGAGTACTGGAGACAAGTGCTGCCATAGTGGACAGATGCAGATGAGTAGGGAGAGGCAGAGCAATCAGCAGTGTACGGTAATTTGGGGATTATGCACCAATTTCTATTATCCACGAGGACTGGTACCCCATTACGGCAGATTATCAAGGTTCTGTTGTATATAGCTGCCCTCAAGAACCTACATTCGCAGCGTTCTTATTGCTACAAAAGAATTACTCTCCTGACACCACAAAAACATTTATCTGTAGCTCTTTTAATGTCTTCATTTTCAGAATTAAAATGTTAAAATAAATTGCATTCAAAGAAAGTGTCTGCAGATGCAGTATACATCGGCGGAGTACGTACCTGACTGCCAGTAATGCGGTACAGTATACCAGCAAAGACCTCTGGATACAGATTGATCTGTTGCACTGAATTAAGGGTCCTTAACGATAATGTCTTGTTATCATGTGTCAATTCAAAAAGGCCTAATAGTAAAATAGTAACATATACTGAGCAAATCACTTTTATACAACATTATGTAACTAATTTCCTTCCCTGATAGTCTTTTGCCATAATTTCAGAGATGAAGGGGTTGACTTATGAAGAAAGGTTGGGCCTATACTCATTGGAATTTAGAACAATGAGAGGTGATCTTATTGAAACATATAAGATACTGAGGGGGCTCGACAAGGTAGATGCAGAGAGGATGTTTCCCCTCGTGGGGCGATCTGGAACTCGGGGGCATAGTTTCAGAATAAAGGGTCGTCTTTTTAGAGCTGAGATGAGGAGGAATTTCTTCCGAGAGGGTTGTAAATCTGTGGAATTCCCTGCCCCAGAGAGCCGTGGAGGCTGGGTCATTAAATACATTTAAAGTGGAGATAGACAGATTTTTGCAAGATAAGGGAGTGAAGGGTTATGGGGAGCGGGCGGGGAAGTGGCTTTGAGCCCAAGATCAGCCATGATCTTATTGAATGGCGCAACAGGCTCAAGGGGCCAAGTGGCCTATTCCTGCTCCTATTTCTTATGTCTAGGTTACACATCAGGATGACCACACCAGTGAGAAGGTCACCAGCAGTGAAGCATGACAAGCATGCAAATTCAGAGGTCCAACAGCACAATGGGTTGCAAACATACAAAAGAATAATCTGGACGTCTGGGAGTAAATTAATGCAGATTACATTACAGAACACCCAAAAGAAATATTTAGGGTCAGAGTTATACAGCACAGAAAGAGGCCCTTCGGCCCATCGTGTCCACGCCGGCCATCAAGCCTATTCTAATCCCATTTTCCAGCACTTGGTCCATAGCCTTGAATGCTATGGTGCTTCAAGTGCTCATCTAAATGCTTCTTGAATAGAAATATAGAAGATAGGAGCAGGAGTAGGCCATTCGGCCCTTCGAGCCTGCTCCGCCATTCAATGAGATCATGGCTGATCATCCAAATTCAGTACCCGGTCCCTGCCTTCTCCCCATATCCCTTGATCCCTTTAGCCTTAAGAAATATATCCAACTCCTTCTTGAATATACTTAATGAACTGGCCTCCACCGCCCTCTGTGGCAGAGAATTCCACAGGTTCACCACTCTCTGGGTGAAGAAATTCCTCCTCATTTCAGTCCTAAATGGCTTACCCCTTATCCTTAGACTATGACCCCTGGTTCTGGACTCCCCGGCCATCAGAAACATCCTTCCTGCATCTAGTCTGTCCAGGCCTGACAGAATTTTATAGGTTTCGATGAGATCCCCTCTCAATCTTCTAAACTCCAGTGAGTATAAGCCCAATCGACACAATCTCTCCTCATACGTCATTCCTGCCATCCCAGGTATCAGCCTGGTGAATCTTCGCTGCACTCCCTCCACGGCAAGAACGTCCTTCCTCAGGTAAGGCGACCAAAACTGCACACAATACTCAAGGTGTGGTCTCACCAAGGCCCTGTACAACTGCAGCAGGACATCCTTGTTCTTGTACTCGAACCCTCTTGCTATGAAGGCCAACATACCATTTGCCTTCTTAACCGCCTGCTGCACCTGCATGCTTACCTTCAGCGACTGGTGCACAAGAACACCCAGGTCTCTTTGCACTTCCCCTTCTCCCAATCTATTGCCATTCAAATAATAATCTGCCTTCCTGTTTTTGCCACCAAAGTGGATAACCTCACATTTATCCACATTATAGTGCATTTGCCATGTTTCTGCCCAATCACCCAACCTGTCCAAATCGTGCTGGAGTTTCACGACATCCTCCTCACAGCATACCCTCCCACCCAGCTTTGTGTCGTCTGCAAATTTGGAGATATTACATCCAATTCCCTCGTCCAGATCATTAATATATATTGTGAACAGCTGGGGTCCTAGGACCGATCCTTGCGGTACCCCACTAGTCACTGCCTGCCACTCAGAAAACGACCCGTTTATTCCAACGCTTTGCTTTCTGTCCGCCAACCAGTTCTCTATCCAAGTCAATACCTTGCCCCCAATCTCATGTGTCTTAATTTTGCACGCTAATCTCTTATGCGGGACCTTATCGAAAGCCTTCTGAAAGTCCAAATACACCACATCCACTGGTTCTCCCTTATCTATTTTACCAGTTACATTCTCAAAAAATTCCAGTAGATTAGTCAAGCATGATTTACCTTTTGTAAATCCATGTTGACTTTGTCCGATCCTGTCACTGCTTTCCAAGTGCTCTGCTATTACATCTTTTAAAATGGACTCTAGCATTTTCCCCACTACCGATGTCAGGCTTTTTCTCTACCACCTTTTTTGAATAGTGGGGTAACATTAGCTACCCTCCAATCCATGGGTACTGTTCCAGAGTCTATTGAGTTCTGGAAGATGACCAGCAATGCATCTACTATTTCTAGGGCCACTTCCTTAAGTACCCTAGGATGTAGATTATCAGGCCCTGGGGATTTATCGGCCTTCAATCCCGTCAATTTCCCTAACACCATTTCCCTACAAATACTGATTTCTTTCAGTTCCACCCTTTCATCAGACCCTATGTTCCCCGGCATCTCTGGGAGGTTATTTGTGTCCTCCTTTGTGAAGACAGAACCAAAATATGTATTTAGTTAGTCTGCCATTTCTTTGTTCCCCATTATAAATTCCCCCGATTCTGACTGCAAGGGACCTACGCTTGACTTCACCAATCTTTTTCTCTTCACATATCTATAAAAGCTTTTACAGTCAGTTTTTATGTTCTCTGCAAGCTTACTCTCATATTCTATTTTCCCTTTCTTAATTAATCCCTTTGTCCTCCTTTGTTGAATCCTAAACCGCTCCCAATCCTCAGGATTATTGCTTTTTCTGGCCAATTTATATGCCCTCTCCTTGGACCTTATGCTATCCCTAATTTCCCTTGTTAGCCACGGTTGGGTCACCTTTTTTGTTTTATTTTTATGCCAAACTGGGATAAAGAAATTCTGTAGTTCATCCATTCGGTCTTTGAATGTTTGCCATTGCCTATCCACCGTCAACCCTTTGAGTGCCATTCCCCAATCAATCCTACCCAACTCGCTCCTCAGACCATCGTAGTTTCCTTTATTTAAATTGAGGACCCTAGTCTCCGAGTCAACTACTTCATTCTCCATCTTAATGAAGAAATCGATCATATTATGATCGCTCCGACCCAAGGGGCCTCGTACAACAAGATTGCTAATTAATCCTTTCTCGTTACATAATACCCAGTCTAAGATGGCCTGATCTCCAGGAATTCCTCCTCCACAGTATTGTTACTCATTTGGTTGGCCCAATCTATTTGTAGATTAAAGTCACCCATGATGACTGCTGTGCCCTTATTGCACGCTTCTTTAATTTCTCTTTTAATACCATCCCCAACCTCCGCCTTACTGTTTGGAGGTCTATAGACCACTCCCACTAACGTTTTTACATAGAAACATAGAAGATAGGAGCAGGAGTGGGCCATTCGGCCCTTCGAGCTGATCATCCAAACCCTAGCACCCGGTCCCTACACCGACAGCCATCCCACCCAAGCCCTATCCCCGTAACCCCTTAACCCCACGTATTTAATCCCCCCTAACACTAAAGGCAATTTTTTTTTTTTTTTTAATCATGGCCAATCAACCTAACCCACACATTTTTGGACTGTGGGAGGAAACCGGAGCACCCGGAGGAAACCCACGCAAACACGGGGAGAATGTGCAAACTCCACACAGACAGTCACCCGAGGCCGGATTTGAACCCGGGTCCCGGGCGCTGTGAGGCAACAGTGCTAACCACTATGCCACCGTGCTGCCCATACAGATTCCACCTCATCAGAGCTAATATCCTTCATTACAATTGTGTTAATCCCTTCTTTAACCAGTAATGCTACCCCACCTCCCTTTCCTTTTTGCCTATCTTTCCTGAATATCGAATACCCCTGGATGTTGAGTTCCCAGTCCTGGCCTTCCTTGAGCCACGTTTCCGTAATCCCAACCAAATCGTATTTGTTTACTTCTATTTGCGCAGCCAATTCATCCACCTTATTACAAATGCTCCTCGCATTAAGATACAAAGCCTTCAGGCTTGTTTTTTTAACGCTCTTAGACCTATTAGAATTATTATTTACTGTGGCTGAATGTTGTTCGGGCTCCTGCCTCTACCACCCTTTCAGGCAGAGAGTTCCAGATTCCAACCACCCTCTGGGTGAAAAGGTTTTTCCTCAAATCCCCTCTAAACCTCCTGCCCCTTACCTTGAAACTGTGCCCCCTGGTTATTGACCCCTCTACTAAGGGGAAAAAGTTCCTTTCTATTTACACTTCAGATACAAGCTTTAAAAAACCCTAGATAATAGTGGGGCAAAATCACACGGCACACCCAGAGGGAAAAGAAAAAAGGGCATCTATCTACAGTAAAGTTAAATTTTCCCCACAAGCCATAAACAAAGATACATTGAAAAAATGATTAAAATACCTTCTTGGATTGACGTTGCCTGCAACATCTTTTTATAATAGTAGTAGTATAAGCCACTGTCCGCTTGAAAAGAGATTTCTCGTTCAAGATCCTAAAGGGCACAAAAACAAACAAGGTTGATGAGGGCATTTAGCATTGTTCCTATGCAACAATGAAGTTGACAGTGAGAAACCTGAAATTTGTCTTTCAATGACTTTCATATTAAAAATAAACAGTATTTGTTGATGCACAGAGTGGACTGCACAGAATGGTTTTAAACCGAGTGCACTTTAACAGAGTGTTAAAGTTGGGAATTTGGCGAGCGTGGGAATTCGGTGCAGAGGGGGAAGGAGGTGCTGCTTTTTGGCAGGTAATTATTTAATTAATTGTATTTGTAACTTAAACTAGATCTATAAGTTAATTTAATTAAATACTAGGGCCTAGAAATTGGGATACTTACCCTGAAAAAAAATGGCGGCCGTCACACTATCGCCCGCCTCTGGTGCAGGACTCGGCAGCCGCCATTTTGGTGAGGGCCATAGCCCAGCGATTAGCAGCCCTGGACATGAACTAGAACAAGGGGGCATAGTTTCAGGATAAGGGGTCGGCCATTTAAGACTGAGATGAGGAGGAATTTCCTCACTCGGAGGGTTGTGAATCTTTGGAATTCTCTACCCCAAAGGGCTATGGATTCTGAATCGTTGAGTATATTCAAGGCGGAGATAAACAGATTTTTGGACTCTAGGGGAATCAAGGGAAATGGGGATCAGGCAGGAAAGTGGAGTTGAGGTCGAAGATCAGCCATGATCTTATTGAATAGCGGAGCAGGCTCGAGGGCCATATGGCCTACCCCTGCTCCTAATTCTTATGTTCTTATGGTCTTATATCACATATCAGCAAATAAAACTAAAGTGTGCGTACATATGCAAATTTGCGCTGAGAGCGTACACACATGGGCAGTGGGTGGGGCAGAGGGCAAGTACTCTTGATCAACCTTTGTTAGTTCTGAAACATATAAGGGGAGATATTCTTGGGTGTGCGCCCAGATGCACTGTCGACCGGAGCACGGCGAATATTGGAAAATCAAGGGGCTCAAAGTGCACGCCTGTAAAGCAACACACCTAATTTTCCTCTGTCCTTTACAGGCATGTGCTCCCATCAACCTGATTTTGTGATATTCGCTGCATCCAGGCACAGACCCAGGAAAATCTCCCTGATTATCTCATATTTCTCCTCATCAAGAAAAGTGACGAATTACTCATTTAATACATTTTTAAAAAGTACAAATGATGGAAACCTAGAACAAAAGTAGAAAATGCTAGAAATACACAGGTTAGTCAGCAGGTCAGCAGAAAACATTGGTAACACCTTCATTAGAAGAATTGAATTTTAGTAGGGTTGGGAAAAAAAATCTGCAGATGTAGAAGGTTTGAAATGAAAATAAAAAATTGCTAGAAACACAGTAGATCCACTCTTACCAATAAACAGGAAAGAAAAAGGTCAATGCCTTGGACACAGACACCCCCTGCCAGAACTTAGTACTGTTGAGGCGTCTATACCGACGTGTCAACTTGCCTCTTCTCCCCCAGATGTTGACAGACCCACCTCTACATTAACAGCATCCCCTGTTGTAAAGAAAATGAGGGCTATAGCTCAGGGCTGAAGTTACTAAAGTTTCATCTTTCTCATGGAGTGCAGAGTGCCTAGGACAAAGGCACTTTTCTTTAAGCTTGTGCGAGCTTGGTTAAAACTGTACAGGAGGCAAAAGATGGAGAGCTCAAAGTGTGCATGAAAGGGGCAGTTAAGTGACAAGCTACAGGGAGGTCAGGGTTAAGCTTACTGCAGAATGGAGATGTTCAGAAAAGATGTCACTGGTTTCCCAATGTAGAGAAGATCATAACATGAGCAGCGAATACAGTATACCAGATTAGAAGAAATAAACCACCATCTCATGGAAGGATTGTTTTAGTGCTCCAGACAATGGCATGGGAGGTGGTGAAGGAACAGGTGTGGCATCTGCTGCTGTTACACAGGAAAGTGCCAGGGTGGACCGTTGCAACTGGAGGTAGTGGAAGGGTGAACAAGGGTATCCTGGGAGTAACAGTGCCTCCGGAAAACAGAGAAGGGAGAGGAACTGAAGATCTACCTCGTGGCAGGATTACGTTGTTGGTGATAGAAACAGCAGATGATGATCTGGTAAATGTGGAGGCTAGTGGTGGGAAGATGCAGATAAGGGGACCTCATCATTTCTGCAAAAGGGGGAGGGAGCGAAAGCAGAAGTACAAGAAACTGAGCAAACCGGATCAAAAGTTGTGCTGACCATTATTGAAAGGCAACCTCAGCCAAGGAAAAAGGACATTAAAGAAACTCTACTATGGAAAATGGAATAATCACAGGAAATGTGACAGAGACAGCGAAACTGGGAGAATGCAGTAGAAATTTAACAGAAATTGAGGTGGAACAAAACATTATCCAGAGACTTATGGGAGTCGGTAGGCTTGTAATAGGTCTCTGTGGAAAACCAATCACTGGAGATGAAGAGATAGAAGTCCAGAAAGAGAAGGGCTGAGTCAGAGATGGATTATATAAAAATGAGGAATTGAAAGCATTGTTAATGCAATTCTGAAGATCAGAGCAAGGCCGGAGGCAGCACCAAAACAATGGTCAATGTAATGGAAGAAGAGGTTAGCAAAGGGTCCTGAATAGGATTGGAACAATGTGTTCCTATAAAAAGACAGATATAGCTGGAACCCAAGTGGGTTGCCATAGTGACACCTATTACTGTATCTGGAGGAAATGAGTGGAGCTAAAAAAGCTGTTCAAGGAGAGAAACAGTTCAGTCAGGCGAAGGGTGGTAGTGGTGGATGGGAACCGTTTGAGCCACTGTTCAACTATTTATTTACATTTTGTTAAATGAGAAATGAATAATGGCTTAAACAGAAGTTGTGAAACTCTGGCTTTCATTTTCTTACATTCCTAGCAGGAACAATCATAAATAATAGCTGGAAGAATGCAAAAGACTGCATTCTGGAAAGCTAATCTAGGTTTACTGTTGTAACGGATTCACATTATGCACCATCGTTTATCTTTATTAAACCTGCCATTTTCCAATTCTGTGATTCCCAAGTACTACCACCTTACACTAAACTGGCAACCCTGGTTGCATTAACCGGATCTACCAGTGTTTTATCTCCATTTCACTTTTGAAATTTACTTCGTTTGCAATGTGTCCATATATTCCTATTAAATGCCACTGATTTTATGTCATTAGAACAACAATAACAACTTGTATTTATATAGCGCCTTTAACACAATAAAATGTCCCAAGGTGCTTCACAGGAGCGCTTTCAATCAAAATTTGACACCAAGCCACATAAGGAAATATTAGGACAGAGCTTGGTCAAAGAGGTAGGTTTTAAGGAGAGTCTTAAAGGAAGAAAGAGAGGTAGAGGCAGAGAGGTTTAGGGAGGGAATTCCAGAACTTAGGGCCTTGGCAACAGAAAGCACGGTCACCAACGGTGGAGCAATAAAATCGGGGATGCTCAAGAAGCCAGAATTAAAGGAGTGCAGATAGGTTGTAGGGCTGGAGGAGAATACAGAGATAGGGAGGAGTGAGGCCATGGCAGGATTTGAAAACGAGGATGAGAATTTTAAAATTGTGGCGTTGCTTAACCGAGAGCCAATGTAGGTCAGCGAGCACAGGGGGTGCTAGGTGAACGGGACTTGGTGCGAGTTAGGACATGGGCAGCCAAATTTTGGATGCCTTCAAGTTTATGGAGGGCAGATCATGGGAGGTCAGCCAGGAGTGCATTGGAATAGTCAAGTCTAGAGGTAACAAAGGCATGGATGAGGGTTCCAGCAGCAGATGAGCTGAGGCAGGGGCAGCGTCGGGCGATATTACGGAGATGGAAATAGGCGGTCTTAGTGGTGGCACGGATATGTGGTCAGAAGTTCATCGTGGGGTCAAATATCTTCTTCGGCAGTCCCTCAGAACCAAGGATGACTTGCTTGAGTTCGCAGGTGACTGATGAGTCCAATGCGGGACCTACAGTCTCTGTCACAGGTGGAGCAGATGGTGGTTGAAGGGGCGGGTGGGTGGGGTGCTTGGGATGACATGCGCTCCTTGCGCTGCCTGCGCTTGGCTTCTGCTTGCTCCCGGTGAAGAGACTCGAGGTGTACGGTGCCTTCCCGGATGCTTCTCCTCCACTTTGTGCGGTCTTGGGCCAGGGATTCCCAGGTGTCGGTGGGGATGTTACACTTTTTCAAGGAGGCTTTGAGGGTGTCCTTGAAGTGTTTCCTCTGCCCACCTGGAATCTCTTGCCGTGCCAGAGCTCCGAGTAGAGTGCTTGTTTTGGGAGTCTCATATCGGGCATACGGACAATGTGACCCGTCCATCGGAGCTGATCGAGCATGGTCAAAGCTTCGATGCTGGGGATGTTGGCCTGAGCAAGAACACTGATGTTGGTGCGCCTATCCTGCCAATGGATTTGCAGGATCTTGCGAAGGCAGCATTGGTGGTACCTCTCCAGTGCTTTGAGGTGCCTGCTGTACATGGTCCATGTCTCTGAGGCATACAGCAGAGCGGGTATCACTGCTGCTCTGTAGACCATGAGCTTAGTGCCGGGTTTGAGGTCCTGGTCTTCAAACACTCTCTTCTTCAGGCGACCGAAGGCTGCACTGGCACACTGAAGGCGGTGTTGGACTTCATAGTCAATGTCTACCCTTGTTGACAGTAGGCTCCCGAGGTATGAAAAGTGGTCCACGTTGTCCAAGGCCTGGTCGTGGATTTTGATACTTGGGGGGCAGTACTGTGTGGCGGGGGCAGGTTGGTAGAGGACCTTTGTCTTACGGATGTTTAGTGTAAGGCCTATGCTCTCGTACGCTTCGGTGAAGGTGTTGACGATGATTTGGAGTTCGACCTCCGAGTGAGCGCAGATGCAAGCGTCGTCTGCATACTGTAATTCGACGACAGAGGATGGGACGACCTTGGATCTGGAGGCAACGGAGGTTGAACAGTTTCCTGTTTGTTCTGCAAATTAGCTCCACTCCAGCAGGGAGCTTACGGAGGGCGAGATGGAGCATTGCAGCAAGGAAGATCGAGAAGAGCGTTGGTGCGATGACACAGCCTTGCTTGACCCCAGTTTGTACATGAATTGGGTCTGTGGTGGAACCGTTGGTCAGGATCACAGCTTGCATGTTGTCGTGAAGCAGACGGAGGATGGTGACAAACTTTTGAGGGCAGCCGAATTTGAGGAGGACACTCCATAATCCCTCACGGTTGACAGTGTCGAAGGCCTTTGTGAAATCAAAGAAGGCCATGTACAGGGGTTGGTGCTGTTCCCTGCATTTCTCTTGTAATTGGCGTGCAGTGAAGATCATGTCCATTGTGCCCCTTAGTGGGCGGAATCCGCATTGCGACTCTGGGAGGAGCTCTTCGGCCACTGGGAGAAGGCAATTGAGGAGGATTCTTGCGATGACTTTCCCTGTGGCAGACAGCAGCGAAACTCCTCTGCAATTACCGCAATCGGACTTGTCACCTTTCTTGAAGATGGTCACAATTACGGCGTCTGAGATCCCCTGGCATGCTCTCCTCCTTCCAGATAAGAGAAATGAGTTCATGAATTTGCGCCAGTAGTGCTTCTCCGCTATGCTTTAGTGCCTCGGCGGGGATTCCATCTGCTCCTGAGGCCTTGTTCTTCAGTTGTCGGATGGCCTTTTCAACCTCATGCCGGGCTGGAGTTGTGCGGAGATGGTGGTGGGTAGCATGCTGCGGGATGGAGTTGAAGACACTCGCATCGAAGACAGAGTCGCAGTTAAGGAGATCTTCGAAGTGCTCCTTCCAGCGGGCACTGACTGCCTCACTGTCCTTGATGAGTACCTCTCCGTTCTTGGCCCGCAGTGGGGTAGGGCCTTGGGTGCTTGGGCCGTAGATGGTCTTGACTGCGCTAAAGAATCCACGCATGTCGTGGTGGTCGGCTAGCTGCTGGATCTCCTGCGCTTTCTCCACCCACCATCTGTCCTTTAGGTCGCTAGTTTTTTGTTGGACCTCGGCCTTCAGGCGTCTGTAGAGCTGCTTTCGAGTTCTGTTGCTGTTTCCAGATCAGGAATGCCTTGCGCTTGCGGCTTATTAGCTCCTGGTCGTTCTCGTCGAACCAGTCTTGGCGTTTCCTGGTCCAGTGACCAAGCATCTCTTCACAGGTGCCGATTATGGAGGCCTGGAGTGCAGACCAGGCGCTGTGGGCACTCTGTGTCTCTGCATCACTGGGAGTCGTCAGGTTGTTTGTGAGGCGCAGGATGAATATGACACCAAGGTTGCGAACAATCTGGTTCAGCCTCAGACAGATGCTAGGGAGAGGGATGGAGTCAGTAGGTAGGGAACAGAGTTTGTGGCGGGGACCGAAAACAATGGCTTCAGTCTTCCCAATATTTAGATGGAGGAAATTTCTGCTCATCCAGTACTGGATGTCAGACAAGCAGGCTGACAATTTAGAGACAGTGGAGGGGTCGAGAGAGGTGGTGGTGAGGTAGAGCTGGATGTCGTCAGTGTACTTCTGGAAACGTTGCTGTGTTTTCGGATGATATTGCCTAGAAACATCAGAACTGGTTCTTTTAAATAGAGCACCCCTATTCAAAAATCACAACTCTGACTGGAGACAAAAACATTAGCTTAAAGGAAGAGATAAAAGGTGTCACTATGGCAATGTACTGGTTCCAGCTATACCGGTTTTGTTTGTAGGCTATGTGGAACATTACATTGCCAAGGGTGTTGGTGCTGCCTTCTGATCTGGTGAATTACATCAACTATGCTTCCAATTCCTCATGTTTATATAATCCCTCATCCCTTCCTGGACTTCTCTCTCTGTCTAAGATCACATAAAAAAGGCTTCATGTAAATCCAGTCGTTTTCCAATTCTATCATTAACATTTGTTTGGAAGCTGCAGTCAAATACTATAGCAAAGGCCAATGGCTGAGAACAGCATGTTACCCAGTGACTTTCAAAAGGAAGTATCTGAAAGTGCTGATTCTTGGAGTACAGTTTCACAAGTGTCAGCCCTCTCCAAACTTTACACAAGAGCCCATTCTTCATGTGAGAGGCTTGAATGGGAGTACTGGCAGCAACTGTGAGACACATTGTACCCAAGTCTGATCCTGTCCTTAGAAGTGCACTTTCTAGCATAGGGATCAGGAGTGGGAACACTGGCTGATTTTTCCCCACCTTCACCCAGGGACGCTGAGGCCTGGTGTAGTATTCTGACTGCAGGTTGCTCTAATTTTATTCTTTATTGCTTAGTTATGTTGCAGTATCTTAAAATCAACTATTTTTTAAAAATGTCATGATCCTGACCATCACAGATCTGCAAAGACAGGCAGGACGTGCTCCGAGTTGATGAAATCTGAACATTGAATATATTGGTTAAAAGTTGTAAATATTTCCAATCGTGCAGGAAAGTCAGAAATTTTTCACAAGTCCAACACCAGCAGCAGGAGGCACTTCTTGAGGACTCAACATGATGTACATCAGATGTGTAATGACGTATGCCTTTCCACAGCAACTGCCTCAGACTGCTTGCAAGCACGTTAGCAAGTTGTAAGATTTTCAAAAATCGAAGCTTAAGAACATAAGAAACAGGAGCAGGAGTAGGCCAATCAGCCCCTCGAGCCTGCTCCAACATTCATGGCTGATCCAATCTTGGCCTCAACACCACTTTCCCGCTCTCTCCCCATACCCCTCGACTCCCTTGTAGTTCTAATGTCTGTCAATCTCCGCCTTGAATATATTCAATGACTCCACCTCCACAGCTCTCTGGGGTAGAGAATTCCAAAGATTCACGACCCTCAGAGAAGAAATTCCTCCACATCTCCGTCTTAAATGGGCGACCCCTTATTCTGAAACTATGCCCCCTAGTTCTAGATACCCCCACTAGGGGAAACATCCTCTCAGCATCCGCCCTGTCAATCCCCCTCAGAATCTTATATGTTTCAATAAAATCACCTCTCATTCTTCTAAACTCCAATGAGTATAGGCCCAACCTGCTGTCATACGTCAACCTCTTCATCCCAGGAATCAACCTAGTGAACCTTCTCTGCACTGCCTCCAATGCAAGTACATCCTTCCTTAAATATGGAGACCACAACTGTACGCAGTACTCCAGGTACGGTCTCACCAGCGCCCTGTAAAGTTGCATCAAAACTTCCCAACTTTTATACTCCATACCCCTTGCAATAAAGGCCAACATTCCATTAGCCTTCCTAATTACTTGCTGTACCTGCATGCTAACTTTTTGTGTTTCATGTACTAGGACCCCCAGATCCCTTTGTACCGCAGCATTTTGCAGTCTCGCTCGATTTAAATAATAATTTGCTTTTTCATTCTTCCTTCCAACGTGGATAACCTCACATTTTCCCACATTGTACTCCATCTGCCAAAATGTTTGCCCACTCGCTTAGCCTGTTTATATCCCTTTGCAGGCTCTTTGTGTCCTCCTCACAACTTGCTAACCCACCTATCTTTGTATCATCAGCAAATTTGGCTACAGTACACTCGGTCCCTTCATCCAAGTCATTAATATAGATTGTAAATAGTTGAGGCCCCAGCACTGATCCCTGTGGCACCCCACTAGTTACTGATTGCCAACCGGAAAATGACCCATTTATCCCGACTCTGTTATCTGTTAGTTAGCCAATCCCCTCTCCATGCCACTATATTACCCCCAACCCTGTGCTCTTATCTTGTGCAGTAATCTTTTACATGGCACCTTATCGAATGCCTTCTGGAAATCCAAATACACTACATCTACTGATTCCCCTTTATCCACCCCGTTTGTTTCATCCTCAAAGAACTCTAGCAAATTTGTCAAACACGATTTCCCTTTCATAAAACCATGTTGACTCTACTTGATTGTCTTATGATTTTCTAAATGTCTTGATATTACCTCCTTAATAATGGATTCCAGCATTTTCCCAATGACAGATGTTATAAGAACATAAGAAATAGGAGCAGGAGTAGGCCAATCGGCCCCTCGAGCCTGCTCCACCATTCAATAAGATCATGGCTGATCTGATCCTAACCTCAAATCTTCTATCACTCTGCACCCACCCGAACCCATGTGATCTCCCGGGAGAGGCGAAAAACCAGATAAAGACCCAATGGCCAATTTGGGAGAAAAAAATCTGGGAAATTCCTCTCCGACCCATCTAGGCGATCGAAATTCTTCCAGGAGATCACTCTGTCCCTATATTTTCTACAGTACTTACCTTCTGTAAAGACGATCTCCACCCCAGCCAGGAACAGGAATAAAACCATCTCCTGAAATCTAACACAGAATTAGAACACAGTAGGAGCAGAACCAGGCTACACGGCCCCTGGGCCCACTCCACTACCCACAGGGCCATGACCATTCCGAACATAGACTCATGTCCAATTTCCTGCCCGCTCCCCGTAACCCTTAATTCCCTTTACTTCTAGGAAACTATCTATTTCTGTTTTAAATTTATTTAATGATGTAGCTTCCACAGCTTTCTGGGGCAGCAAATTCCACAAACCTACCACCCTCTGAGTGAAGAAGTTTCTCCTCATCTCAGTTTTGAAAGAGCAGCCCCTTATTTTAAGATTATGCCCCCTAGTTCTAGTTTCACCCATCATTGGGAACATCCTCACCGCATCCACCCGATCAAGCCCCTTCACAATCTTATATGTTTCAATAAGATCGCCTCTCATTCTTCTGAACTCCAATGAGTAGAGTCCCAATCTACTCAACCTCTCCTCATATGACCACCCCCTCATCCCCGGGATTAACCGAGTGAACCTTCTTTGTACTGACTCGAGAGCAAGTATGTCTTTTCTTAAGTATGGACACCAAAACTGTATGCAGTATTCCAGGTGCGGACTCACCAATACCTTGTACAACTGCAGCAATACCTCCCTGTTTTTATATTCCATCCCCCTAGCAATAAAAGCCAACATTCCATTGGCCTTCTTGATCACTTGCTGCACCTGCATACTAACTTTTTGAGTTTCGTGCACCAGGACCCTCAGATCCCTTTGTACTACAGTACTTTCCAGTTTCTTGCCATTAAGATAATAACTTGCTCTATGATTTTTCCTGCCAAAGTGCATAACCTCACACTTTCCAGTATTGTATTCCATCTGCCAAATCTCTGCCCACTTACTTAGCCTGTCTATGTCCCTTTGCAGGTTTTTTATGTCCTCCTCACTCACTACTTTCCGTCCCATCTTTGTATCATCTGCAAACTTTGATATGTTACACTCGGTCCCCTCCTCCAAATCATTAATATAGATTGTAAAGAGTTGGGGACCCAGCACTGACCCCTGCGGAACACCACCAGTTACTGGTTGCCAATCTGAGAACGAACCATTTATCCCAACTCTCTGCTTTCTGTTAGAGAGCCAATCCTCCACCCACGCCAGAATATTACCCCCAATCCCGTGATTTTTTATCTTGAGCAATAATCTTTTGTGTGGCACCTTGTCAAATGCCTTTTGGAAGTCTAAATACACTACGTCCACTGGTTCCCCTTTATCCACCCTGTATGTTACTTCCTCAAAAAACTCCAGCAAATTTGTCAAACATGACTTCCCCCTCATGAAACCATGCTGAGTT
The DNA here is from genome assembly GCF_052327205.1 of Somniosus microcephalus. NCBI lineage: Eukaryota > Metazoa > Chordata > Chondrichthyes > Squaliformes > Somniosidae > Somniosus > Somniosus microcephalus. Next base: position 77,722,432 of record NC_140993.1, read on the forward strand.
TGTCCTATTAAATTATGTTTATCCAAATGTCCCGTTACTGTCTCCTTAATAATGGACTCTAACATTTTGCCAACCACAGATGTTAGGCTAACAGGTCTATAGTTTCCAGCCTTCTGCCTACTACCCTTTTTAAATAAGGGTGTTACATTAGCAGTTTTCCAATCTGCCGGGACCTTTGCTGAGTCCAGTGAGTTTTGGAAAATTATTACCAATGCATCCACAATCCCTACCGCTACTTCCCTCAAGACCCTAGGATGCAAGCCATCAGGTCCAGGGGATTTATCCGCCTTGAGTCCCATTATTTTACCAAGTACCACTTCCTTAGTGATTTTAATCGTATTTAGTTCCTCCCCCCCCAGAGCCCCCTGTTTGTCCAGTGTTGGGATATTCTTAGTGTCCTCTACTGTAAAGACTGATACAAAATAATTGTTCAGTGTTTTTGCCATCTCCATGTTTCCCACCATTAATTTCCCGGTCTCATCCTCTAATGGACCAACATTTACTTTAGCCACCTTTTTTCTTTTTATATAACTATAGAAACTTTTACTGTCTGTTTTTATATTTTTTGCTAATTTACTTTCATAATCTAGCTTCCCTTTCTTAATCAATCTTTTAGTTATTTTTTGCTGTCTTTTAAAGACTTCCCAATCTTCCATCCTCCCACTAGATTTGGCTACCTTATATGCCCTTGTTTTTAGTCGGATACTATCCTTAATTACTTTACTTAGCCACGGATGGCTATCTTTTCTTTTACACCCTTTTTTCCTCAGTGGAATATATATTTTTTGGAAGTTGTAAAATAACTCCTTAAATGTACACCACTGATCATGTACCGCCTTACCCTTTAATCTATTTTCCCAGTCCACTCTAATCAATTCCGCTCTCATACCTTCATAGTCTCCTTTATTCAAGCTCAGCACGCTTGTTTGAGATCCAACCTTCTCACCCTCTAATTGAATATGGAACTCAACCATGTTATGGTCACTCATTCCAAGGGGATCCTTTACTAGGACATTTTTAATTAATCCTGTCTCATTACACAGGACCAAATCTAAGGTTGCTTGCCCCCTGGTCGGTTCAGTTACATACTGCTCAAGAAACCCATCCCTAATACACTCAATGAACTCATCCTCAAGGCTGCTCTGCCCAATTTGATTTGTCCAGTTAATATGATAATTAAAATCCCCCATAATTATAGCTGTTCCCTTATTACAAGCCTCAACTATTTCCTGATTAATACTCCGTCCAACAGAGTTGCAACTGTTCGGAGGCCTATAGACTACACCCACTAGTGTTTTTTTCCCCTTATTATTCCTTATCTCCACCCAAACTGTTTCACTATCCTGCTCCTTCGACCCAATATCATTTCTCTGTATTTTAGTGATTCCTTCCTTTATTAACATAGCCACCCCACCTCCTCTCCCTTCCTGCCTGTCCTTCCTGATTGGGAATTAAACATACCAGGTTAATAAACAGTCACGGTCACCCTGCAGCCATGTTTCTGTAATGGCCACAAGATCATACCCATATGTCGTTATTTGTGCCGTTAACTCATTCATTTTGTTACGAATGCTACGTGCATTCAGATAAAGAACTTTCAAATATGTTTTGTAACACTTAGTTCCTGTTTTTTCCCTTTTTAGTACTTTATTTTTGCTCCATACCTTTTGTCCCTTCCTGACACATTCTGTTTTTTAATTCCCCCACTGCTACCTAAGTCTATGACCTTCTCTGTTGTCATTTCTATTATTTGCTCTCTAGAAACCTCCCCCCCACTAATTAGTTTAAAGCCCTCTCTACAGCCCTAGTTATATGATTCGCCAAGACTCTAGTCCCAGCACTGGCCAAGTGGAGTCCGTCCCAACGGAACAGCTCCCTCCTGTCCCAGTATTGGTGCCAGTGTCCCAAGAAGCAAAACCCATTTCTCCCACACCAGTCTTTGAGCCACGCATTTAACTCTTTAATTTTATTTATCCTAGCCATATTCGCTCGTGTTAGGCTAACTGGCCTATAGTTTCCGGCTTTCTGTCCCCCTCCTTTCTTGAATAGTAGCATTACATTTGCTTCCCAATCGCCAAAGCAAAGTCATCTTAAAATGAACTAGGATGGGCTCCAGACTAGCCACTGTACATCCTGGGAGGGCTTCTCAACAATAAGCATAAATACTTGGAGAAAAGACCATTTGGGTTACTGAAGAAACTTTTCTGTACAGTTTCATTGTCAGACTAAATCGAACAACTTCAGTTTCCGAGATGCATTATAAAACATACAAAATTAATCAGGAAATGTAATCAAAAAGAATTCAACAACATGCACGCACATTTTAAAAAAAAATGTTTATTTGAAAATAGGGCTCTTTGGAGAGGGAACAGGGGTGGGCTGGAAGAGTTTCAAGGCTGATTTGGAACATTATTCCAAGTCATCAATGGCTTTCAAATCATAATGCTTTGGAAAATTGACTCTATGATATCTTAGACGCAGTTCTGTACTTTACTGTACACATTTTATATCCACCTCTCACTTCTAAACATGACAGAAACCAAGGGAGAGAAAAACAAATAAAAATGTAGCATTTAGCATGTAACCCATAATAAGTATTACAGAGTGGTCTGCCGTAGGTAAACACACTCTTGGTGCAGCATAGAGTCAAAGGGATCAGGAAGGCCCTTCATTCAATAGCTGAACTGTTTGGAGTTAGCTGAGCGGCGGCAGCGGACCTGCGGGAGACGAGGCGGCGAGGTATGAAACCTGCGGCGAGGACCAGGTAGGCTTACTAATCTCCAATCTCCGAGCTCAGAGGGAGGGAGAAGTAAAAAGTAATCGAAGTGTGATGTCACCAGAAAGCAGGTAAGTGATTGGTTGGTGAATATGGTTGGTGAATATTTCTCTCTTTTTAAACTTTAACTTTGTGGTTTATAGTTTAAGGTCTCTGTGGTGTAGCAGGGACTGTTTGTAAACCAGGGCCCTTAAATATATCATTTAACTGTAGTGTAATTGGTGGGATGGATTTGATTTAATTCAATTTAATTTCAATTAATTAAACGGTAAGTCATGGCAGGACAGCCCGGCCCCGTGGTATGCTCCTCCTGCGCTATGTGGGAACTCAGGGACACTTCCTGTGTCCCTGACAACCATGTGTGCAGGAAGTGTGTCCAGCTGCAGCTACTGGCAGACCGCACTGCGGTGCTGGAGCTGCGATTGGATACATACTGGACCATTCGCGATGCTGAGGACGTCATGGATATCACATTTAAGCAGTTGGTCACACCAGAGGCAAAGGTTGGACAGGCAGAAAGGGAATGGGTGACCAACAGACAGAGTAGTAGGCGCAGGCAGGTAGTGCAGGGGTCCACTGTGGACATCCCCCTCTCAGATATACCACTTTGAATACTGTTGGGGGATGGCTTATCAGAGGAAGGCAGCAGCAGCCAACTTCCTGGCACCAGGGGTGGCTCTGCTGCACAGGACGGGAGGAAAAAGAGGGGTAGAGGGCTAGAGCTATAGTAATAGGGGATTCTATTGTAAGGGGAATAGATCGGTGTTTCTGCAGCTGCAAACGAGACTCCAGGATGGTGTGTTGCCTCCCTGGTGCAAGGGTCAAGGATGCCTCAGAGCAGCTGCAGAACATTTTGGAAGGGGAGGGTGAACAGCCAGTTGTCGTGGTGCATATAGGTACCAACGATATAGGTAAAAAAACAGGGTGAGGTCCTAAAAGCTGAATATACGGAGTTTGGAGGTAAATTAAAAAATAGGACCTCAAAGGTAGTAATCTCGGGATTGCTACCAGTGCCACGCGCTAGTCAGAGTAGAAATAGAAGGATATTTCAGATGAATACATGGCTAGAGGAATGGTGCAAGGGGGAGGGATTCAAATTCCTGGGACATTGGAACCGGTTCTGGGGGAGGTGGGACCAGTACAAACCGGACGGTCTGCACCTGGGCAGGGCCGGGACCGATGTCCTAGAGGGAGTGTTTGCTGGTGCTCTGGGGGAGGGTTTAAACTAAAATAGCAGGGGGTTGGGAACCTCAACAGGGGGACAGAGGAAAGGGAAACAAGGATAAAAGCAAAAGATAGGAAGGAGAAAAACAAAAGCGGCAGTCAGAGAAATGAACGGTTTAAATCAAACATGGCCACAGTAAATAATAATTCTAATAGGTTTAAGAGCGTTAAAAAAACAAGCCTGAAGGCTTTGTGTCTTAATGCGAGGAGCAAATAGAGGTAAACGAATATGATTTGATTGGGGTTATGGAAACATGGTTCCAGGGTGGCCAAGGCTGGGAACTCAACATCCAGGGGTATTCAGTATTCAGGAAAGATAGGCAAAAAGGAAAAGGAGGTGGGGTAGCATTGCTGGTTAAAGAAGGGATTAACACAATTGTAAGGAAGGATATTAGCTCTGATGATGTGGAATCTGTATGGGTAGAACTGAGAAATACCAAGGAGCAGAAAACGTTAGTGGGAGTGGTATACAGACCTCCAACAGTAATGCGGAGGTTGGGGATGGCATTAAAAGGGAAATTAGAGAAGCGTGCAATAAGGGCACAGCAGTCATCATGGGTGACTTTAATCTACATATAGATTGGGCTAACCAAATTAGTAACAATACTGTGGAGGAGGAATTCCTGGAGTGTTTACAGGATGTTTTCCTGGACCAATATGTCGAGGAACCAACCAGAGATCAGGCCATCTTAGACTGGGTATTATGTAATGAGAAAGAATTAATTAGCAATCTTGTTGTACGAGGCCCCTTGGGTCAGAGCGATCATAATATGATAGAATTCTTCATTAAGATGGAGAATGAAGTAGTTGACTCAGCGACTAGGGTCCTGAATTTAAATAAAGGAAACTATGATGGTCTGAGGCGAGAGTTGGGTAGGATTGATTGGGGAATGTCACTCAAAGGATTGACAGTGGATAGGCAATGGCAAACATTCAAAGACCACATGGATGAACTACAGAATTTGTTCATCCCAGTTTGGCATAAAAATAAAACAAAAAAGGTGACTCAAGCGTGGCTAACAAGGGAAATTAGGGATAGCATAAGATCCAAGGAGAGGACATATAAATTGGCCAGAAAAAACAGTAAACCTGAGGATTGGGAGCAGTTTAGGATTCAACAAAAGGAGGACAAAGGGATTAATTAAGAAGGGGAAAATAGAATATGAAAGTAAGCTTGCAGGGAACATAAAAACTGACTGTAAAAGCTTTTATAGATAGGTGAAGAGAAAAAGATTGGTGAAGTCAAGCATAGGTCCCTTGCAGTCAGGGGAAGTTATAATGGGGAACAAAGAAATGGCAGACCAATTAAATACATATTTTGGTTCTGTATTCACAAAGGAGGACACAAATAACCTCCCAGAGATGTCGGGGAACATAGGGTCTAATGAGAGGGAGGAACTGAATGAAATCAGTATTTGTAGGGAAATGGTGTTAGGGAAATTGACGGGATTGAAGGCCGATAAATCCCCAGGGCCTGATAATCTACATCCTAGGGTACTTAAGGAAGTGGCCCTAGAAATAGTAGATGCATTGCTGATCATCTTCCAACATTCGATGGAATCTGGAACAGTACCCATGGATTGGAGGGTAGCTAATGTTACCCCACTATTCAAAAAAGGTGGTAGAGAGAAAACGGGGAATTACAGACCGGTAAGCCTGACATCGGTAGTGGGGAAAATGCTAGAGTCCATTATAAAAGATGCAATAGCAGAGCACTTGGAAAACAGTGACAGGATCGGACAAAGTCAACATGGATTTACAAAAGGTAAATCATGCTCGACTAATCTACTGGAATTTTTTGAGGATGTAACTGGTAAAATAGATAAGGGAGAACCAGTGGATGTGGTGTATTTGGACTTTCAGAAGGCTTTCGATAAGGTCCCGCATAAGAGATTAGCGTGTAAAGTTAAGGCACATGGGATTGGGGGCAAGGTATTGACTTGGATAGAGAACTGGTTGGCAGACAGAAAGCAAAGAGTTGGAATAAACGGGGTCCAAGGGATCGGTCCTTGGACCCCAGCTATTCACAATATATATTAATGATCTAGACAAGGGAACTAGATGTAATATCTCCAAGTTTGCAGACGACACAAAGCTGGGTGGGCGTGTGTGCTGTGAGGAGGATGCCGAGAAACTCCAGGATGATTTGGACAGGTTGGGTGATTGGGCAGAAGCATGGCAGATGCAATATAACGTGGATAAATGTGAGGTTATCCACTTTGGTGGCAGAAACAGGAATGCAGATTATCTGAATGGCAATAGATTGGGAGAAGGGGAAGTGCAACGAGACCTGGGTGTCCTTGTGCACCAGTCGCTGAAGGTAAGCATGCAGGTGCAGCAGGCGGTTAAGAAGGCAAATGGTATGTTGGCCTTCATAGCGAGAGGGTTTGAGTACAGGAACAAGGATGTCTTGCTGCAGTTGTACAGGGCCTTGGTGAGACCACACCTTGAGTATTGTGTGTAGTTTTGGTCGCCTTATCTGAGGAAGGATGTTCTTGCCATGGAAGGAGTTCAGCAAAGATTCACCAGGCTGATACCTGGGATGGCTGGAATAACGTATGAGAAGAGATTGGGTCGATTGGGCTTATACTCGCTGGAGTTTAGATGAATGAGTGGGGATCTCATTGAAACTTATAAAATTCTGACAGGACTGGACAGACTAGATGCAGGAAGGGTGTTCCCGATGGTCGGGGAGCCCAGAACCAGGGGTCACAGTCTAAGGATAAGGGGTAAGCCATTTAGGACAGAAATGAGGAGGAATTTCTTCACCCAGAGAGTGGTGAACCTGTGGAATTCTCTACCACAGAAGGCAGTAGAGGCCAATTCATTAAATATATTCAAGAAGGAGTTGGATATATTTCTTAAGGCTAAAGGGATATGGAGAGAAGGCAGGGACCGGGTACTGAATTTGGATGATCAGCCATGATCGCATTGAATGGCGAAGCAGGCTCGAGGGGCCGAATGGCCTACTCCTGCTCCTATCTTCTATGTTTCTACCTGACGAGAGCACACCAACTGGCCTCAGTGTCCCTAATCGAGTGAAGTAACAAAATATCAGCCAGAATCCTTGATCTGCTAAAAGGTGCGCATGTAGACAGTTGGCGAGTAAAGGATTAGGCTTGGATGATACCCCCATAGTCGAATAGCGTGCCAAAATGTGTAGAATAGACATTTGGACAAGGTACTACATGGCCTATTGAACTGTACTCCAGCAGAAAGAAAGAGCAAACTTGCATTTATATAGCACCTTTCATAACCTCAGGGAACTCCAAAATGCTTCAGTCAATTAAGTACTTTTGAAGTGTACTCACTGTTCTAATAACCACCTCCTTCAAGAAAGGAACAGAGGACTAATGGAGAGAGTGAAAGGAGAAAAAAAAGTGCCCACCACTTATAGCAGGTGCATTGGTGTTAACGTGATTTTTTTTGCGCTATACGCAGTGGCTGGTAAAACTAAAAAGCTAAGTTACCAACATGTTTTTAAAAAATGGAAAATCTCACTTAGCAACTGGCAATTGTTAGCAGTTGCATCCAGAATCTCATCACTAAGGTAATCGTACTTTAACATGGTGTGAACAGCTGATTGAAACTGCTTGCAGACTCGACTCCATCTGAAATCAGCACAGTCTATTCAATCAATAAATACAATACTGGGGAATAACAAGGTGTGAACGGTGGGTTGAAACTGCTCGAAGACCTGACCGCAACTGGAATTAGTACAGCCTTTTAAATGAATAAACACAATACAGGGGAGTACAAGGTGTGAATGGTGACGAAGGGTCTTCGACCTGAAACGTTAACTCCGTTTCTCTCTCCACAGATGTTGCCCTGGCCTGCTGAGTTTTTCCAACGTTTGCTGTTGTTATTACAAGGTGTGAATGGTGGTTTGATGCTACTTGAAAACCTGATCTTGGCTGAAATCAGCAGAGCCTTTTAAATCGGTAAGTACTTGTTGAACTGCCCGAAACAATCAGCACGCTACGTTATAAGCGGCACCTTTGCAATAGGCTCCTATGGTGATTGAAAATGTTGGCACCATTTGCCCGATATGAACAGTGTAAGCATGGACAGTGTAAGTGGTGGGGACAGTTTAGTGCATTTGAAATTACTGTCAGCGCTCAACTTCAGAAAGACACACCTTAAAAGCACTGTAAAAATACTCTAAAGGACTGCTTGTAATGATATTAGAATTTTTTTAAATTACATATTCAAAGTAAAGCTCAATATTAGAGTACCTGGCTTGGAGGACATTGCCACCCCCCACCGCCTCATAAATCAGGAGACAAACTCTTAAAAAAATCATGAGATTTGGTATAGAAATCATGAGTTGCTATTTTTTTCCCCTCGACCTGACCTGACCCCTCACTGGCCTTGCAATTACTGACATTAAAAACACATGAACATAAGAAATAGGAGCAGGAGTAGCTGTTTCATCACTCGCAGGCCGGCCTGGCTCTGCTTTTGATCATTACCCTTTCCAGAACACTATGTGGTTGTAATCTAGACCCTTCAATCACAGAAAACAGTCTGGCCTAGAAATACGGCTCGAGTGGTGACACAAAACATAGAAGATAGGAGCAGGAGTACGCCAGTCGGCCCCTCGAGCCTGCTCCGCCATTCAATGAGATCATGGCTGATCATCCAAATTCAGTACCCTGTCCCTGCATTCTCCCCATATCCCTTGATCCCTTTAGCCTTAAGAAATATATCCAACCCCTTCTTAAATATATTTAATGAATTGTGAATATATTTAATGAATTGATATTCGGGCGATATCAGATCAGCCACCCATTATATGCAGAGCCTGATATTCAGTTCCATTGATGGCATTGGGGATTCAGTACACCTCAGAGCAGGGGAAAATTAACTGGCAGAGAAAAATCAGTGAGAAAAATAACAAAGCCAAATTCCCATATAAAAAATCCTGCCAATGTCAAGGTGCATGAAAATTGTCACCATCCTGATTTTTGCCTATTTTGTAAGCAATGGCATATAGATTGTTCTTTGTATACAGCTTTGTGTGGTTGTATACAACTCTGAATGTATTCTGACTCATTACAGAGGGTAATATTCCGTGCAATGCAGCTTCAATAATAAGAATCTTGAAGTCAGTACTATAGTTATAAATAGTTATTTATATTATTCAACAAGATTTTCAAAGATGCATGTATTGAGAATAAATGATATATTGCATCTATCTATGGATGCATGTATCTTTGTCCAGTGGTCAAAGTGGTGTTCCCCAAGGGTCAGTGCTAGGGCCTATTGGAATACAGAGTAGAATTTCTAAATTTGCCGATGACACCAAACTTGGGGGGGGGGGGGGGGGGGGCGGGGGGTTTCAAACAGTGAGGATGATATCAATCGACTGCAACAGGACAGAATGGGCAGACAAGTGGCAAACAGAACTTAATACAGAGAAGTGTGAGGTGATGCATTTTGGCAGAGGAACAGGGAGAGGCAATATAACTTAATGGCACAGTTTTAAAGAGAGTGCAGGGACAGAGGGACCTGGGATTTAATGTGCATAGGTCCCTGAAGGTGACGGGACATATTGAGAGAGAGTGGTCAGCAAAGCATATGGGATCTTGGGCTTCATAAATAGAGGTATTGAGTACAAAAGTAGAGAAGTTATGCTGAACCTTTATAAAGCGCTGTTTCGGCCACAATTGGAATATTGCGTCCAGTTCTGGTCACCACACTTTAGGAAGGATTTGAAGGCACTTGAGAGGGTGCAGAGATTATTTACCAGAATGGTTCCGGGGATGGGAGATCTTAGCTACAAGGACAGGTTGGAGAAGCTGGATTTGTTTTTATTAGCGCAAAGGAGGTTGAGGGGTGATTTGATAGAGGTGTACAAGATTATGACGGGTTTGGATAGGCTAGACGGGGAAAGGCTGTTCCCACTAGTTGATGGTACAAGGATTAGGGCACACAGATTTAAGGTTTTGGGAAAAAGATACAGGGGGGATGTGAGGAAAAACTTTTTTACACAGCGAGTGGTGAGGACCTGAAACTCGCTGCCAACGGAAGTGGTGGAAGTGGAGACACTCAATGTTTTCAAGGGGAGACTGGATAGGCACTTGAGGGAAATAAACTTGCAGGGCTACGGGGATAGAGCGGGGGAATGGGACTGACTGGACTGCTCTACAGAGAGCCGGCACAGACTTGATGGGCCTCCTTCTGTGCGGTTATGACACTATGGTCGTCAGGATTCCACGCTCAAGTTAAGCAGGCATGTGTGCAAACCCAGTCTGAAGGAGGAGCAAAGTTTGTTTTTTCACTATTACCAACTTTCCCCAGGATGTCTCACTCCTAACCAATCCCTTTGCAGTCTGATGGTTACATGGGATCTGAAGACAGATGAAAGGGATAGACAGTAACCCCTGGCGCTGAGAAGTGCTTCACACACAGTCTGAAACTCACAAACGCTCCAGAGCCCAGCGATTAGCCTCAGATAAAACAACACACAGCGCAGGAAGTCTGGCACAGCTCATTGCTTTTTCGGACTGCAGCTCGGCACAAGAAAAACGATCGCATCCGAAAGAAAAATGGAGTCGACTCCGAGGTACACTTCAACATTAAATGGGGTCTGCGATCTAACTCTGCGGTCGGTACTGTGCCTGTTTAAGTGCCCATGGTCCGCAACAGCCTTTGATCACGCAGTGATCCCGGACCCCATCCCCGCCCTCCAACCACCCCCTTGAGAACCACTGACCCAACCCACGTGTCCCCAGCAGCCAATCACAGGAGGCAGCGACGAAGATTCATACAGCCGGGAAAAAAGTCATAATTTAATCAGAGGTCAATCGAGAGATCACGAGTTGGGGAAAACTTTCATTAAAAAAATCGTGTGTCTTGCAATTAAATTGCGAGAGTTGGCATTACTGGACTTTCCTGACATGACAGGGTTTTTGTTTTCTCCTTTCCGTCTCGGTCATGCGTGTCTGATCCTCCCCCCACCCCCAAAACTATGCTATAGGAAATACTGTCCACAGGGTAGTACCATTATTGGGAGGCCGGGCACAGAGCTTGCCATTCAATCTTCTAAATATAAACAACCTACACCAGCAAAGCACTGCTTTTAAACAGTACTTGCAGTCATCTGGTTCAAAGGTCATTATCAGGCCCTGAAACTTGCTTTCATTTATATATGAAGAATAGCCACTGATACAAGGTACCAGAGAACCACAACTGCTTACTAACAACAGAGAATGCTGGAAAAACTCAGCAGGTCAGGCAACATCCGTGGAGAGAAATTTGAGTTGACGTTTCGGGTTGAAACCCTTCTTCAAAACTGGAAAGAAAATAAAAAGATCAAAGGCAAAGCTGCGATCGAACAAAAGAAGAAAAGGAGACAATAAAAGGTATTAGAAGCCAGATGAGATGGTAATGGGCCCGTGGAGACAAAAGGCAGCGGAGATTAGGTGTGAAGTGTACTGGCAGGATAAGGACAGCTGCCAGGTGAGAGAGAGAAACAAAAAGGAAAAGGAGGGGGGGGGGGGGGGGGAAAAAGGAGGACCCAAAACAAAGGGGTGGAAAAAATTAAAAAGGAAAAAAGTAATAGAGGCCGAGGTTATGGTCTGAAATTATTGAACTCGATATTGAGTCCGGAAGACTGCAAAGTGCCTAATCGGAAGATGATTTGCTGTTCCTCGAGTTTACGTTGAGCTTCCGTGGAACAATACAAGAGGCCAAGGACGGTGCCACAACCACAACTGCTTGTTAGTATGAGTCACCACCTTCAGAAAAGGTGGTGTTGGGGGTGGGGGGGGGAGGGGAAAAGGGGAAAAAATATCTTTAGCATTATCGTTAACAGCAAATTAGGCAAACCTCAAGATATACTAACAATCTCACCTGTCTGCTAGAAAACCAGAATTTTCTTTCATGAAATGTAGAAAGGTACACAGCATACAACATTCCACTTGCAATTGCTGCCCAGCTGCCAAAGAAAACCTTTACCCACTGATGAAAGGCAGCTGCAAAACATTAAAAAAAATTCAACTCTATCACAAGTATGAAATACAGAAACTTCCACACACAATTATAAAGTTTTTAATTACAGACTAGCAAACACAATAATTTGTGTACTTTAGCCAAACATATCCGATCTGAATTGTTAAAAATAACAGTATCAATGTGGGTAACTTTTACAATTAATTGTGCATTTTTTTCCTTTAAAGGACAAGTTCAAAACAGATGCAATTTAGCTCAGTGTGGCATATTATTCATGAGTCTACTTTAAGTAATAACTCCATGTTATATAAAAGTGTAATCCAATCCTGCTTGACTGTTTATTTATAAAACCATGGTCTGTCTTTGTGCAACTCTGCCCTGCCAATGACCTGGGCTGAGGTCTGTAGTTAACTGCAATTGGAAATATATTAATAGTTATTTTAATAGTCATTACATAAGGTTCTAGTTAAATTGCAACCCATAGTTTGGATAGGCCCCGATAAACAGTTAAGCTCTTCTTGATTACAACAGTTCTTCAAACATGCAAGTATTTGGTGTTTAAAAAAAATAATAATGTTGGACTCCCACAATTATTCAAAACTGCAGAAATGCAATTGATTTCCAGTGACTGGATTCAGTACCAGGAGGGGATGCCACCTTGTCCAAATTCAAGCTAGGAGAAACCAAAGTAGATGTGCAGCCGGTAGAGGTTCAGTCGTTGAACAGAGTTGGTTCAGAAGAGAAGAGGTACATGCCATTGTGAAACAGATTAATAGCCACAAATTCACAAAATGACTAAATATCGCTTTTATTACATGAGATTTTTACAAGCATTTTTGGGGGTTGTAATTCTGTGACTGTGCACTTTTCTGTGAAAACTGTAAAAATAGTAGCCCTGATTTGAACAGCAGAGGGTTTTAGGAAGAATAGCGCATTAAGTCAGAGGATGCCAGTCTTGTCTTTGGCCAGGGCTGCCTCGAATGCTATGAGCAGGGTAAGCTGGACTGAAGGGATTTAACTCGGATGTTTGGTAGAGAAAAGCATGGAGCTGGAAGGTGACAACACATTCAAGTCCATTTATTATGGCAAAATAATTGAAACTAATGTTGTGTGGAATGCCATCATTTGAGTGTTTCTGGAAACCACGAGCATCCAGGACAAACATAGGTGTAAGGAGTGACTCCCATTCAAGGCTACTGAGCTTGAGAAACAGTGGAGACAATCCAGACTGAAGAAGAAAAGGAAAGCTTCGTATAATGCATATTTCATGTCACTGGCAGCTAAAGAGGCATAGTGAAACGGAGGAAGGGAAGTGGGTGACCATCAGCTGAGGGAAAGATCAACTGAGGTAGAGGCAGTGTGGGAAACTCCTACGGTTCTGAAGTTGTCTGATGGAGAAGAGGACTGGCTGTGACAAGTCTTTTCTTAAACAAAGCAAGTTGGTTTATGTAGATGACAAACCAATGGAATTTTCAATTTCATTCTTCAAGTATTTTCTCAATCCATGCAATAATGTCTGCATTGCTTACAGTAGTACAAAAGCGAAATACTGTGGATGCTGGAAATCTGAAATAAAAACAGAAAGTGCTGGGAATACTCAGCAGGTTAGGCAGCATCTGTGGACAGAGAAACAGTGTTAACGTTTCAGGTATTCCCAGCATTTTCTGTTTTTATTATTACTTCCAGTAGTACCTACTTGGAATAAAACTGAGAAAATGCCTTGGGTAAATAAATTACCTGTAGTAATTGTGCTGCTACTATGGCAGTCATTTGACAGCAAACTTTTAAAAAGGTCATTGCAGGATTAGTGAAAGTAAGAAGAAATGTTGAACACCACTTGGAAGAAGCATTGAGGGTAGCAAGGGCACAGAATGTACTCTGAGTGGGGGACTTCAATGTCCGTCACCAAGAGTGGCTCAGTAGCACCACTACTGACCGAACTGGCTGAGTCCCGAAGGACATAGCTGCCAGACTGGGCCAGCAGCAGGTGGTGAGAGAACCAACACAAGGGAAAAACCTACTTGACCTCGTCCTCACCAATCTACCTGTCGCAGATGCATCTGTCCATGATTGTATTGGTATTGGTAGCAGTGACTGCCGCGCCGCAGTACTTGTGGAGTCAAAGTCCCGTCTTCACACGGGGGACACCCTCCATCATGTTGTGTGGCACTACCACCGTGCTAAATGGATAGATTCAGAACAGATCTAGCAGCTCAAAACTGGGCATCCATGAGGCGTTGTGGGCCATCATCAGCAGCAGAATTGTATTCCACCACAATCTGTAACCTCATGGTCCGACATATCCCCCACTCTACCATTACCATCAAGCCAGGGGACCAACCCTGGTTCAATGAAGAGTGTAGAAGAACATGCCAGGAGCAGGACCAGGTGTACCTAAAAATGAGGTAACAACCTGGGGATGTTGCAACACAGGACTACATGCATGCTAAACAGCAGAAGCAGTATGCTATAGACAGGGCTAAGCGATTCCACAACCAATGGATCAGATCAAAGCTCTACAGCCCTGTCACATTGAGTCGTGAATGGTGGTGGACAATTAAACAACTAACGGGAGGAGTGGACTCCATGAACATCCCCATCCTCAAATGATGATGAAGCCCAGCACGTGAATGCAAAAGACAAGGCTGAAGCGTTTGCAACCATCTTCAGCCAGAAGTGCCGAGTGGATGATCCATATCGGCCTCCTCCCGAGGGCCCCACCATCCGAGAAGACAGTCGTCAGCCAATTTGATTCACTCCTAATGATATCAAGAAATGGCTGAGCGCACTGGATACAGCAAAGGCTATGGGCCCCGACAATATCTGGCTGTCGTGCTAAAGACTTGTGCTCCAGAACTAGCTGCGCCTCTAGCCAAGCTGTTCCAGTACAGCTACAATACTAGCATCTACCAGACAATGTGGAAAACTGCCCAGATATGTCCTGTCCACAAAATGCAGGACAAATCCAATCCAGCCAATTACCGCCCCATCAGTCTACGCTCAATCATTAGCAAAAAGTGATGGAAGGGGTCATCGACAGTGCTATCAAGCAGCACTTACTCACCAATAACCTGCTCACTGATGCCCAGTTTGGGTTCCGCCAAGAACACTCGGCTACCGACCTCATTACAGCCTTGGTCCAAACATGGACAAAAGGAGCTGAGTTCCAGAGGTGAGGTGAGAGTGACTGCCCTTGACATCAAGGCAGCATTTGACCAAGCGTGGCATCAAGGAGACCTAGTAAATCTGAAGTCAATGGGAATCGGGGCAAAACTCTCCACTGGCTGGAATCATAACTAGCACAAAGGAAGATGGTTGTGGTGGTTGGAGGTCAATCATCACAGCCCCAGGACATCACTGCAGGAGTTCCTCAGGGCAGTGTCCTAGGCCCAACCATCTTCAGCTGCCTCCGACATAAGGCTGGAAATGGGGATGTTCGCTGATGACTGCAGAGTGTTCAGTGCCATTCACAACTCCTCAGATAATGAAGCAGTCCATGCCCGCATGCAACAAGACCAGGACGACGTTCAGGCTTGGGCTGATAAGTGGCAGGTAACATTCGTGCCACAGAAGTGCCCGGCAATGACTATCTCCAACAAGCGAGAGTCTAACCATCGCCCCTTGACATTCAACGACATTACCTTCGCCGAATCTCCCATCATCAACATCCTGGGGGGGGTCACCATTAACCAGAAACTTAACTGGACCAGCCACATAAATACTGTGGCAACAAGAGCAGGTCAGAGGCAAGGTATTCTGCGGCAAGTGTCTCACCTCCTGACTCCCCAAAGCCTTTCCACCATCTACAAGGCACAAGTAAGGAGTGTGATGGAATACTCTCCACTTGCCTGGATGAGTGCAACTCCAACAACACTCAAGAAGCTCGACACCATCCAGGACAAAGCAGCCTGCTTGATTGGCACCCCATCCACCACCTTAAACATTCACTCCCTCCACCGTGGCTGTAGTGTGTATCATCGATAAGATGCACTGCAGCAACTCGCCAAGGCTTCTTCAGCAGCACCTCCCAAACCCACGACCTCTTCCACCTAGAAGGACAAGGGCAGCAGGCGCATGGGATCACCACCACCTCCAAGTTCCCCTCCAAATCGCACATCATCCTGACCTGAAAGTATATCGTCGATCCTTCATCGTTGCTGGGTCAAAATCCTGGAACTCCCTACCTAACAGCCCTATGGGAGTACCTTCACCACACGGATTGCAGCGGTTCAAGAAGGCGGCTCACCACCACCTTCTCAAGGGCAATTAGGGACGGGCAATAAATGCTGGCCCTGCCAGCGACGTCCACATCCCAGGAACGAATTTTAAAAAAGGAAAATACACATACTTACACTTGCTCTTTGTATCCTTGCTTCCTGTGCTGGCTGTTTTGTCTGTCGGCGTCAGTTTTTCTGTACGTTCCTCCTCCTCTTCTTCCTCCTTTGAGACAATTTCTTCTGCACAGGCTTGTTCGACCTCATCCTTCGGGGCAGACTCTTCCAGGCATGCATCTGCTGCTGCTGCCACCGCCACGGGCTTGGCCTCCTCCTGAATGGCGGGTTCTTCTAAACATTTCTGTGTTTTTCTCTTTCTCAGCTCTGTCATTTCACCTATAATGTAAAAGCTATTGCATTACTAAAATGGTTATAATACCTGGAACTAAACAGCACTACAAAAATCACTTTCAGAAAATTAAAAATTACCATCATCATCCACTGGTACCTCGGACATAAAAAAAAAACTTTGGACAAACTGTTTACTATTCAACAGGTACATAATAAATGAAAATGTAGTCAGTAAATAGACAAACAGAAATATAAGCTCATTTATAATTGTATTTATAAAAATATCGGATATTTTATATTCGGAGCTGCAGTATTTGCCACCTACAGATTTTAATTTGAGGAATGATTTTACACAAAAATTTGAAAAATAATATTACTGCTACTCCCTCAAAATATTTAATATCCCCACTAAATAGCTTATTACTGCTTGGCACAGCAAATAGAAAATGAGATACTAAAGAATTAAAAGAAATAATTTATAATTCACAACAAATATACATTTCCTTAAGGAATAAAAACCCCACGGGAAATGTGGTCCAACTGTGGCTAACAAGAAAAGTTAAAGGTAGTATCAGATTAAAGGAGGAGGCTTATAATGTTGTCAAAAAGAGCAGAAAGCCTGAGGATTGGGAGGATTTTAGAATTCAGCAAAGGATGACCAAGAAATTGATGAAGAGAAAGAAACTGGAGTATGAGAGTAAACTAGCAAGAGACATAAAAACAGCTTCTATAGGTATGTAAAAAGGAAGAGATTACCGAAAGTAAACGTGGGTCTCTTAGAGGCAGGGACAGGAGAAATTATAATGGAGAATAAGGAAATGGCAGAGACATTAAACAAATCTTTGTATCTGTCCTCACGGCAGAAGACACAAAAAACATTTCGGAAATAGTGGGGAACCAAGGGTCTCGTGAGAATGAGGAACTTGGATCAGTAAAGAAAGAGTACTGGGGAAATTAATGGGACAAATCACCTGGACGTGTTGGCCTATATTCTAGGGTTTAAAAGAACTGGCTACAGAGATAGTGGATACATTGGTTTTGATCTTCCAGATTTCCCTAGACTTTAGAATGGTCCCCAAAAATTGGAAGGTAGAAAACATTACCTCGCTATTCAAGAAAGGCGGGAGAGAGAAAACAGGGAACTATAGGCCAGTTAGCCTGACATCAGTAGTATGGAAAATGCTAGAATCTATTATTACGGACATGGTAACAGGACACTCAGAAAAATCTTAATATGGCTGGGCAGATTACAGATTTCTGAAAGGGAAATCATGTTTGACAAATCTGTTTTCTGAGGTTGTAACTAGCAGGTTAGATAAGGGGGAAGCAGAGAATGCAGATTATTTGAATTTTCAAAAAGCATTCGATAAGGTGCCATACAAGAAGTTATTACACAAAATTAGGCTCATCGGATGGGGTAATGTGGAGAAATGTGAAGTTTGGTAGGAAAAATAGAAAATCAGAATATTTTTTAAACGGCGAGAGACTGGGAAAGGCTGGTGTTCAGAGGGACCTGGGTGCCCTTGTACAGAAATCACAGAAAGTTAACATGCAGGTACAGCAAGCAATTAGGAAAGTAAATGGTATGTTCGCCTTTCTTACAAAGGGACTGTAGCACAAGAGTAAAAGGAGTCTTACTGCAATTATATAGGGCCTTGGTGAGACCACACCTGGAGTATTGTGTACAGTTTTGGTCTCCTTACCTAAGGAAGGATATACTTGCCTTAGAGGGAGTGCAACAAAGGTTCACCAGACTGATTTCTGGGATGAGGGGATTGTCCTTGGAGGAGAGATTGAGTAGACTAGGCCTATATTCTCTAGAGTTTAAAAGAATGAGAGGTGATCTCATTTGAAACATAGAAAAATTCTGAGAGGGCTTTACAGGGTAGATGCTGAGAGGTTGTTTCCCCTGGCTGGACAGTCTAGAACTAGGGGTCGCAGTCTCAGAATAAGGGGTCGGCCATTTAAGACTGAGGTCAGGAGAAATTTCTTCACTCAGAGGGTGGTGAATCTTTGGAATTCTCTACCCCAGAGGGCTGTGGAGGCTCAGTCGTTGAGGATATTCAAGGCAGAGATCGATAGATTTTTGGATACTAAGGGAATCAGGGGATATGGAGAGAGTGCGGGAAGGTGGAGTTGAGTTAGACGATCAGCCATGATCTTATTGAATGGTGGAGCAGGTTCGAAGGGCCAAATGGCCTACTCCTAGTTGTTCTGTTCTTATATGTTCTGAGCAGTCTTATATGTTCTGAGCAGAGGCACACAATTTTCTGTGACATATGCAATTCTACAACATTAATATAAATATAGGAGAAGGTCAGGAACTCAGGGTGGGAGGCGAGAGATGGAGAGGGTAAGGAATTCGGGGTGGGGGAGGGGAGGAGGAGAATACAAAGAAATTAGGAAAGAAGTAAAAAAAAACAATTAGGAAGGCAAAGAGAAACTATTAAATTTAATTATCAAGGAACATAAACCAACATTGTAAAATATTCTACAGGCACCTAAATGAAAAAAAGGAGTCAGGATGGGAATAGGACCACCAAGGGATGGACAGGATAATATCACAGGCAGCGATAGAAAAATGGCAAGAATATTAAATAATTACTTTGCTTCAGTATTTACCAGGGAGACAGAACAGGTGGATTTGACGTCAGATGATCAGAAATGAGATAAGCGCATTTAAAATAAAAAAAGCGGAGAAATATTAAATAAACTAATCAAACTCAGAGGATAAAACCAGTGGACTGGATGGATTACATCCGCGCATTTTAAAAGATTCTAGGGAAGAGATAGAGGAGGCACTACTACACATATTCAATAATTCATTAGGAAAAGGTGTAGTGCCAGATATCTATATTTAAGAAGGGAGATAGGACATGTGCATAGACCAGTCAGCTTAACATTGATGGTAGGAAAAATAATAGAATCCCTACTAAAAAGGAGAAAAAAGAACATCTAGAAACCAAAAATAATAATGAATAGACATGGATTTCAAAACGGAAAGTCTTACTTGACCAACCTCACTGAATTTTTTAAACAGGTAACAGAGAGAGTAGACAAGGGTAATGCAGTAGATGTAATTTATCTTATTTTCAAAAGACTTTCGATAAGGTACCACATAACAGACTAATGAATAAGGTCAGAGAATGCGGAGTCAGTGGACAAGTAGCAGAATGGATAGCTGGCTTCAAGACAGAAAGCAGGGAATAGGGGTAAAGGGTAGCTAATCAGAGTGGCAGAAGGTATTCCACAAATGGTGTTCCACAAGGATCAGTACCGGGACCAATGGCGTTCACAATTTAAACTTTGGAATCAAAACCACAATTTCTAAATTTGTGGATGTTGTGTATTTTGAATGTGTATTAGAATTGTCCCACATGGGATACCGTAGTGGTGATTTGCAATACACTATGGGAAATGTAGTGCATTGAGTGAAGAAGCACATTGTAAATAAAATGGCTGTTAACTAAACTCTCCACCCCGGAATCCTTCTTAATTGTTATATAGGCAAGGGTATAAAACCCCTCGAGACACAACAAAACTGGTGACGAGGATGACGGAGTTGCGCATCACTTTGCACTGGAATCGGCGATGTTTAAAGTAAGAAGTTCCTGTCTTTTCTTAATGGCGCGCCCGCAGTCGAGTGCTGATGCAATCGCCTCGTAAAGGTGGCGGTTCGTGTGTTACACAAATAAGAAGGGGGAGAGCAACGATACAGTGAAACGAAGTGGAGGAAAAGGACTGTAAAAAAAAAAAGAAAACAAAATGGCTATGCTAACCGGAGCGTTTGGACCATTTGATGAAACGGCGGAGCAATGGAGTGCTTATACAGAGCGTTGCGGATTTTGTGTGACTGCAAATGGCATTAAAGATGACGTGAAAGTGGCGACGTTCCTCAGTGTGATCGGAGCAAAAACATTTGGCTTGTTACGGAGTTTGATGTACCCGGATAAGCCCGGCGCGAAGACATATGATCAGATTGTGGAAGTTTTGAAAACACATTTCGCACCCAAGCCGCTGCTGATTGCCGAGAGGTTCAGGTTTCACAAACGAAACCAAGGGGAGGGCGAGTCCGTAGCCGAATATGTTGCAGTGCTAAAGAAGCTAACTGAGCATTGTGAGTTTGGTGAAACTCTAAATGACACTGTCCGTGATAGGTTTGTGTGTGGATTAAGATGTGATGCAACGCAGAAGTGCTTGCTCATGACTGACAAACTGACGCTTAAATCAGCAGTGGAGCTCCATGTGTCTATGGAGTTAGCAGCTAAAGATGCACAGCTGTTGGGGGCTGTAACAAGAGTGCACAGGGTAGCAGCTACACCGGATAAGCATGCAAGGGGTGCCAGAGAGTGTTACAAATGTGGAAGGTCAGGTCATCAGCCATCTGACTGCTGGTGTAAAGACCTGACCTGTCGGAAATGTGAAAAGAAAGGACACATTGAACGTGTGTGTAAAGGGCAAAGCAAACAATCCTACACAGACACAAACAAGGAAACGCATCCAACTGGCGTTCTAAAAAGAAAAACCTACACATGGTGAAAGAAGAACAGGAAGACAGTGACACAGACTCTGATGGGGAGCTGAATCTCCATGTGTTAACGGTGAATGGAGGCTCATCGGGCTATGGAGTCACTCCACCACTAGAGGGAATACCGGTCAAAATGGAGCTGGATACGGGGGCCGCTGTCTCGATTTCAGAGAAGCTATTCAAAGAAAAACTGAACCACCTATCACTGACACCAGCCAAGCTCATCTTAAAGACCTACACTGGGGAAACAGTCCCAATGCTGGGTAAGACGGAGGTCAAGGTGGAGCTTAATGGACAAACCGTGATGCTGCCAGTTTACGTGGTCAAGGGTGACTAGCCATCCCTGATGGGCAGGCCATGGTTGGAGAAAATTCATCTGGATTGGAAAAAAGTGAATGCGGTGTCAGTCGAAGAGGCGGGGCTAGCGGCAATGTTGACAAAGCATGCAGCTGTCTTTGACGGAGAATTGGGGAGTATGAAGGGGATTACGGTCAAACTCAAGGTGAAGCCCGACAGCCAGCCACGATTCCTGAAGGCCAGGAACGTTCCCTACGCCCTCAGACCAAAGGTGGAGGCTGACCTGGAGCGTCTGGTCAAGATAGGGGTCCTGGTGCTGGTTTCGCACAGTGAGTGGGCCACGCCCGTGGTACCAGTGATGAAGAGTGACGGCGCGGTTCACTTATGTGGAGATTTCAAAGTAACAGTGAAACCTGTGCTCTCAGCTGAACAGTACCCCCTCCCCATCATTGAAGATCTTTTCGCGGGTCTAGCAGGCGGTCAGAAGTTTAGCAAGATTGATCTATGCCAAGCCTACTTGCAGATGCATGTAGAAGAGGACTCACAGAAGTACCTCACCATCACCACCCACAAGGGCCTCTACAGGTACTGCCGCCTACCCTTTGGTATAATGTCAGCACCAGCATTGTTTCAGCGGGCTATGGACCAGATCTTAAGCGGCATTCCAGGGGTACAATGTTATCTCAACGATATCCTTGTCACAGGAAAGGACGACAACGAGCATCTGCAGAACCTGACGAAGACACTGGGAAGACTTGAAGAATATGGCTTACGCGTTTGCAAGGACAAATGCGAATTTTTCAAGCCATCAGTGGAGTACCTAGGCCATGTCATCGACGCGGACGGCCTACACACAGCACCGTCGAAAGTGAAAGCCATTGCCGACGCTCCTGCACCTACAAATGTCGACCAGCTGCGGTCATTCTTAGGTCTCCTGAACTATTACGGAAAGTTTATTCCACAGCTGGCATCACTGTTGAAGCCATTACGAGTTGCTGTGTCAGGGCAAGGCCTGGGCGTGGACGAAGGAGTGCGAAGCTGCATTCAAGAAAGCCAAAGCAGCTTTGACTGACCCCAGAGTGTTGACGCACTTTGACCCGTCGTTGCAGATTCAGCTGGCCTGTGACGCGTCGCCTTATGGCGTCGGCGCAGTCATGTCCCACATCTTTCCCTCAGGCGAAGAGAAGCCGATTGCATTCGCGTCAAGGTCCCTGAGCAAGGCGGAGGTGAAATACCCGCAGATCGAAAAAGAGTCTTTGGGCATCATCTTTGGAATCAAAAAGTTCCATCACTACTTGTTCGGAAGGAAATTCACCTTGCCGACAGATCATCGTCCTCTGACATCGATCTTTGGTCCACACACAGGAATACCCTCCCTGGCAGCGTGCAGGATGCAGCGCTGATGTTAAGCGCTCACAATTACAACATCAAATACCGGAGGTCAGCAGCACATGGCAATGCGGACGGATTGTCAAGACTTCCGCTGCCTGTGCCCTCTGAAGGCTGTGAGCAGAAGATTTTTTACTTTGACATGGTGAGCAATGCCCCTGTCACGGCCCGGCAGGTCAAGAAAGAGACCAGAGTGGACCCTACGCTATCCAAGGTGCTGGATCGGGTGATGCGAGGAGACGGATCACGGGTGTCAGACGCACCACCTGAGCTCCTACCTTACCTGTCAAGAGGGAAGGAGTTGTCTGTCATGTCAGGATGCCTCCTTTGGGGCATGCAAGTGATCATACCACCAAAGCTGCGGAAACATGTCCTCAACGAGCTGCACTCAGGACATTGTGGCATTGTCCAGATGAAGGAGCTGGCACGAAGCTACTTCTGGTGGCCCGGTCTGGATCATGAAATTGAAGTTGAAGCAAAATCATGCCCATCATGCGAGACAACCAGGGATACGCCAAGAGCAGCGCCACTACATCCATGGGAATGGCCGGCGACACCGTGGCAACGGATCCATCTGGACTTCGCGGGACCAGTGGAAGGAGCGATGTTCCTGGTCGCGGTGGACTCCCATTCCAAATGGCCGGAGGTTGCAGTAATGTCCACTACCACTACGGAGAAAACCATCGAGACTCAGAGAGATGCTCGGGCAATTTGGTCTGCCGGAGCAGATCGTAACCGACAATGGAACACAGTTCACATCCCAGGAGATGGAGGAGTTCCTCAAGAGCAATGGAATCCAGCACACGTTCTCCGCGCCTTATCATCCATCCACGAATGGATTGGTGGAGAGATTTGTCAGAACGTTGAGACGCGCGTTGAAAGCGGCAAGAAGTGATGCTCCTCTAAAGCAGCGCCTGAATGCTTTCTTGCTGAAATACCAAAACACGCCTCATGCTACGACTGGAGCATCTCCTGCTTACCTACTCATGGGAAGGCAGCTACGGACAGGCCTTGACCTGCTGAGGCCAACGTCCACAGAAGCAGTGGTGCACGCCAATCAGCAGGATCAAGTCAGCAGACGAGCTCAGAGGTCCAAAGAACGACACTTTGTGGTGGGGGGCAAAGTCCTCGCGCGTAACTACACCACCCCGGAGCAGTGGGTCCCGGCTACGGTCATTCAAAAGACGGGCCCCGTTTCATACCGAGTCCGCACCGGAGACGACCGAACATGGAGACGGCATGTAGACCAGTTACTGCCAAGACAGTCGTCACAGGTAACCCAAGAAACAGAGGATCAAGGACCTGCTGGGGGCTCCAGCAGGGGCTGGTCGTCCGACCCTGAGACGGTGGCACCATCCACTCTTGTGCCATCGAGGGAGGAAGCCACGCCTGCAGAGTCACGGGAGAGCCAGCCAGAGCCTGCTCCTGAGACTAGGCATTACCCCCAAAGAGAAAGGCAGCCTCCAGAGCGCCTTAGTTACAGTTAGTGCTAACCTGTGTGCATGGGGCAGAATAATCCCCAGGGTTAGCGGAATGTAGAGGCGGTCTACCCTCTCTTCCAAAGTTATAGTCATTTTCGGTTATTCTGTTTTGTGGACATTCTATTTTAAGGGGGAGGAAACATGTTGTGTATTTTGAATGTGTATTAGAATTGTCCCACATGGGATACCGTAGTGGTGATTTGCAATGCACCATGGGAAATATAGTGCATTGAGTGAAGAAGCACATTGTAAATAAAATGGCCGTAAACTAAACTCTCCACCCCGGAGTCCTTCTTAATTGTTATATAGGTAAGGTTATAAAACCCCTTGAGACACAACAGCGGATGACACCAAATTGGAGGGGTGGGGGGAGGAAAGTAGTAGTCAATCACTAAAAGTAGCGACGCAGGTTAACGAGGCCATAAAAAAAAAAACAAGCACTAGGGTTTATTTCTAGAGGGATTGAATTGAAAAGTAGAGAGGTTATGCTAAACTTGTATCAAAACTTGGTTAGACCACACGGAATACTGCGTACAATTCTGGTCGCCATATTATAAAAAGGATACAGAGACACTGGAGAGGGTGCAAAAAAGATTTGCAGGGATTGTACTAGAAATGAGATGTTATACCCATCAGGAAAGGATGAAAAGTCTGGATCGCTTTTCTCTTCAAAAGAGAAGGCTGAGGGGTGGCCTAATAGAGGTCTTTAAAATTATGAAAGGTTTTCATAGAGTAGATACAGAGAGAGTGTTTCCACTTGTGGGGAAGAACAAAACTAGAGGCAATCAATATAAGATAGTCACCAAGAAATCAAATAGGGAATTCAGTAGAAACTTCTTTACCCAGAGTGTTGAGAATGTGGAGCTCGCTACCACAGGGAGTGGTTGAAGCGACTACTATAGATGCATCTAAAGGGAGGCTAGATAAGCATGCGAGGGAGAAAGGAATAGAGAGTTATGCTGATAGGGTTAGGTGAGGAAAGACGGGAGGAGGCTCGAGTGGAGCATAAACTTCGGCATGGACAGGTTGGGCCAAATGGCCTGTTTCTGTGCTGTATATCCTATGTATGTATTCCTATGTAAATACAGATTCTATAACCGCCTTTACTGTATACACAGAAGCTTTTGCAATATTTTGGTCTGTATTTTTATGATTTGTTGTGGCCCTCTTATAAGCACTCTCACCATGAATGGTGTATTTCATGACTCAGATCCCTTGATCCATCTTTCTACACTGTGATTATTTGCACAGGGTCTTCTACGTCCTTCTGCACATGCACACAGTATGTTAGATGTGGATCACGGTCTTCCAATCGGATGAATTAGTGAATCCCTTTCCACATACTGAGCAGGTGAATGGCCGCTCTCCAGTGTGAACTCGCTGGTGTGTTAGAAGGTTGAATACACATACACACCTCACACATGGACCCCACCCAAAGACGCAACACCCACATACGCATGTGCCTCCCATATACGCAGTCCATTCATTTTGAATTACAGAATTATCATGTACAGAAAGAAAAAAAACACATAAAACGCCAAAGAAGTAACTAACCCACTAATTAGAGTATAAAGTCTTATTTTACCAGCCAAGGACAACTATAATTACAATTACAGATTACTAGATAACAGAGGATCTTCACAAAGCTAACTACACTTCCACTTTCTGTAAGCTGCGTGACAAGGCTGGATCAAATTACACATTGCAGACTCCTCTACAGCAGGCAGGATCAAATTACACATTCCAGAAAAACTGTCGAGTGTGTCTTGTCCTTAAAGGGGACCAATCAGAAATCTTGTCCAACCCTCCTCCTCGGCTATTCTGCTGTAACCAATTACATCTCCTATGGACCCATCTTTTGTTTCTATACTTGTCTCATTATCACCTCATTTTGCCTTGCACCAGCATCACTTTTGTCACTTAATCACTCCTGCCCTCTAGCCTATCGCTTTTGTTCCTTATCCCTGGCTCTGTACTTGCTTAAAAACTATTAATCTCCAGCAAATAAAGCAAAAGCTAAATACTACAAAATGCTGAAAACACACAGCAGGTCAGGCAGCATCTGTGGAAAGAGAAACAGAGTTAACGTTGCAGGTCGATGACCTTTTAGCCTGAAAGGTTCTTTCTCCACAGATGCTAGCTGACCTGATGTGTGTTTTCAGCATTTTGCTTTTGTCTCTGGCACTTTGTTTTTATTTTTCTCTGTCCATGGTTGCCACTAATCACATTCTAAAATTACCAGCAATCAAAAGCACTTGCAGAAAGTGGGCAATGCCAGAATATTTCCTGATTATGTTTTCACAAACCAGATGAAATCCTTCACCAGAGAGTCGGGGAAAAATTGGGTTGATTTGCGCCTCTCGTTAGTGCCCCCAGGGGGCGCTAACTAGGCAAATCCCCCAGCACCGGCGCCCCTGATGCCTCCCCCGAAATTCAGCGGGAGGTTAGCGCCGGCGTCGGCCAGTAGTGCCCCGCGTTGCCACCGGTAATGAAGTCATTGCCGTGCGCAGCGCCCCAGCAGCAAACTTCGCTTGTGCCCCCAGACCTATCGCCGGATGATATGTCCGATAGGGTCAGGGGCCGATTTTGCAGCGGCAGCGGCGTTAGGAAAAGGGACAGGTGCCAGGTGGCCATTTTGTTTGGTCCGACTGCCAACACCTGCCCCTGGAGTGCCGGGCTGTTTCCACGGCACCCCGTTCCTGGTGGTCTAGCAAGGCCCCAGTGCGCGGAGCGCTAGGCCCCTCCCCTTTAATCAGGGGAGGAGGCCTGCAATGACGCAGCGCTATGTGCTGACACGCGTGGCGCTGTTGCACGTAGCGCCGCGATCTTCCAGCAGCGTTCCACCTCCTGCTTGGGGCGCTATAACTGAATTTCCGGCGGAGGGGTGCTAATTATTTCGGGGCGCTGGCGACGTTAGCACCCCAAAAAGGGGCGCCACCCAATTTTCCCCCAGTGTCTCCAGCAATATAACCAACAGTCAGACTCCGATCACAATTGGGGATGGCAAATTCTAGCCCCATAATGTCTTTGGAATTATATTCCCGCTCTCAAACAACTGTTGTTATCTTGCTGCTTTAAAACCTATCATTCTTAATAGTCTTTGATTAGACATGGTACTCATTTTATCCACTATAAAAACGTACACACCCTAAAACAAGGAGATCTCTCTGCAATTCATCGAATAAGGTCAGTGGATCATTAAAGCCTACCTGAACAGGCGGATGGGGTGAGCCTTGGTTTAACATCTGATCCGAGAAACGCATCTCCAATAGTGCAATACTCCAGAAAATTGTCACTAGTTTATGTGCTCAAGTCCTAGAGAAGTACAACTTCTGACTCCGAGATAAGAGTGCGACCAACTGTGCCAAGCAGACACTTGATACCGTGTTACTCCGCTAGCAAAATGGCAGGTCCGTGTGGACACGTGATCTATGAGAGCAGGCATCTGCTGGATTTTCCCCCCTCACAGTAATGACAGCCATAATTTTGCTTTGCCGCTTCCCAACCTTGCTTTTACCTCAACTTCAAGCAGCAGGTCTTGGGCTCCCCATGTTGCTTTCCTTGTCCGCTTGCCACATTATCCCTACTTGGCCTCCCACTTGATCGCTACCGCTCTACTTTTCAGGTGGCCTCTGCTTGTTTCGTCCCTCCATGGCAGCCTAGTCCACTCCTCCAGCACCTCCAACACCCGCGCCCCTTCCCACGGCACCTTCTCATGCAAGCACAGGAGATGCAACACCTACCCTTTTACCTCCTCCCTTCCCACCATTTAGGGCCCCAAACATCCCTTGCAGGTAAAACAGCGATTGATTTACTTGTACTTCTTTCAATTTAGTATACTGTATTCAGGTAGACCAAACGCAGATTGGGTGATCGCTTTGTGGAACACCTCCGTTCAGTCCACAAGCATGACCCTGAGCTTCCGATCGCCTGTCACTTTAATTCTTCCGTCCCACTCCCACTCTGACCTCGGCCTACTACACTGTTCCAATGAAGCTACACGCAAGCTCGAGGAACAACACCTCATCTTTCGATTTAGGCACTTTACAGCCTTCTGGACTCAACATCGAGTTCAACAATTTCAGATCATAACCACAGCCCCCATTTTTTTTTTTCCAGACAACAGCTGTAGGTAATCATTCTGCTACTCCCATTTACACCTCCTCTAGACCCTTCTTTTGCTTCTTTACTTGTCCCATTACCATCCTCCTTTGCCTTTTACCATCATCCTTTTTGTCATTTAATCTTTCCTGCCTTCCACCAAATTATGGACCTTCCCTTTTGTTCTTTTCTCCCCTCCCCCTTGCCCTGCCTCTGTACTTGCTTAAAACCTGTTACATCTCTAACTTTTTCCAGTTCTGACGAAAGGTCATCGACCTGAAACGTTAACTGTTGCTCTCTCCACAGATGCTGCCTGACCTGCTGAGTATTTCCAACATTTTCTGTTTTTATTTTAGATTTCCAGCATCCACAGTATTTTGCTTTTGTATCTATTTTAGTCATGTTGGTTAAGGGATAAATATTGGCCAGGGCACTGGGAGAACTCCCCTGCTCTTCTTCGAACAGTGTCGTTGGATCTTTTACATCCATTTGAGGGCAGACGGGGCCCTGGTTTAATATCTCATCTGAAAGACAGTGCCTCCAGTAGTGCAGCACTCCCTCAGTACTGCACTGAAGTGTCAGCCTAATTTAGGTGCTCAAGTCCTGGAGTGGAGCTTGAACCTGCATCCTTCTGAATCAGAGGCGAAAATACAATTGCATGCATCTATAATTGGGTGCATTTTGAAACAATCATATCTATTGTCAAAACAGAGATTTTTGTATTTTATCTCATACAGTACTAAAATAGCTAGAGTTAAAAATCAAAGCAATCTTTCCTTATCAAATACTAAATGAAGCTTATAGACCAGGTTAAGTTAATTGCACTTGAAATTAATCAGGATACAGAGACTTTGTGCTGATTAAACTGTACATAGTCAAAGCATTAATAGTATGAGAGACAGAATGGTGTATGACTACCTACTCATTAGCATGCTATGCAATATCCCCCACCTCGGTCATTAATCAAGGAAAACTGGCAGCTCTGATTTCAGAGGTTTAGAGAAGAATGCTCCCATAGGCTTTAGCTCTGGCTAAAGATTCAAACTCCGTGGATGAATTGCATTTCACAATTGTGCAGGTACAATGTTGTACAGGAAACTTTGTGCTATCCGGCACCCACGGGACCGAGCTGCTGCCGTTGCCTCAAAACTGCCGTACTCTCCAGAGTTAATGTTGAGAGATACAGAGATTCTTATCTCCGTATTTGACAACAAACACTGTTGCTTAGCAACAGCTTCTAAACACTCGGGTGTGGCCCTAAAGCTCTGTAGCTGAAGCTGTTGCTATAGCTACAGACCTTGCACAGCTTGACTGTTCAAACAAAGCAAAAAAAACAAACAAAAAGAATAAAAAACGGCTCCAGATTGCCGGATAGCTCACCTCCGGATAGCACAAAGTTTCCTGTATCTGGAAAGTCTACCAACTGACAAAACATATTTCACCCAAAAGTCTATACGGCCATGTAAAATATACATTCTAAAATGTGTATTTCAACCACTTATGGGCTGATTTTAGCCTTGTTTTTAAATATTCCAATATTACTTTCATACTGTGTCTTACTGCTTCTATCCTGTAAATAAATCTAGCAATGCTTAGTTGCTCCCTGGTGTGAGGGTAAGAGACATTAGAACATAGAAAAATAGGAGCAGGAATAGGCCATTCGGCCCTTCGAGCCTGCTCCGTCATTCAATATGACCATGGCTGATCTTCTGCCTCAACTCCATTCACTAGCCCTATCGCCATATCCCTTGATGCCCTTACTAGTCAGAAATCTATCGACTTCTGTTTTGAATGTACCCAATGACTGAGCCTCCACAGCTCTCTGGGGTAGAGAATTCCAAAGATTCACCACCCTGTGTGAAGAAATTTCTTCTCATCTCAGTCCTAAATGGCCTACCCTTTATCCTAAGGCTGTGGCCCCTGGTTCTAGACTCCCCAGCCAAGGGAAACATTCTCCCAGCTTTTGGGAGCCCTGTAATAATTTTGTATGCTTCAATGAGATCCCCTCTCATTCTTCTGAATTCAAGAGAATACAGGCCTAGTTTACTCAATCTCTTCTCATACGACAGTCCCACCATCCCAGGAATCAATCTCGTAAACCTTCATTGCACTCCCTCTATGGCAAGTATATCCTTCCTTAGGTAAGGAGGCCAAAATTGTATACAGTACTCCAGGTGTGGTCTCACCAAGGCCCTATATAATTGGAGTAAGACTTCTTTACTCCTGTACTCGAATCCTCTTTTAATGAAGGCCAGCATACCATTTGCCTTCCTAATGGCTTGCTGCACCTGCACATTCACTTTCAGTGACTCATGTACAAGGACACCCAGGTCCCTTGGAGCATCTGCATGCCCCAATCTTTCACCATTTAGGAAATACTCTGCCTTTCTGTTTTTTCTACCAAAGTGGATAACTTCACATTTATCCACATTATATTCTATCTGCCATGTTCTCACCCACTCACTGAGCCTGTCGAGATCCCCTTGAAGCCTCTTCACAACTGACACTGCCACCTAGCTTTGTATCATCAGCAAATTTGGAAATGTTACATTTAGTTCCCTCATCCAAATCATTGATATAGATTGTGAATAGCTGGGGCCCAAGCACCGATCCTTGCGGTACCTCACTAGTCACAGCCTGCCATCCTGAAAAAGACCCGTTTATCCCTACTCTTTGTTTTCTGTCTGTTAACCAATTCTCAATCCATGCTTGTATATTACCCCCAATTCCATGTGCCCTAATTTTGTTCACCAACCTCTTGTGTGGGACCTTAGCGAAGGCCTTCTGAAAATCCAAATACACCACATCTACCAGTTCCCCTTTGTCTACTCCACTAGTTACATCCTCAAAGAACTCCAATAGGTTTGTCAAACAGGACTTCCCTTTCATAAATCCATGTTGACTCTGCCCAATCTTACTACAGGTAGACTATCCTTTATCCGAAAACCTCGGGACCGGCCGTGTTTCGGTTTTCGGAAAATTTCGGATTTCAGAAGGTATTTTAGAAGACTGGGAAATTTGTCGGGGGTGGGGGTCGGCAGGGGGTCGGGGTCGGCGGGGGGGTTGGGGTCGGCGGGGGGGGGGAGAAAAGAATATCGGACAGGCCGCTGCAGCCATCGGACGGGCCACTGTATTGTTGGGTTCACTCTCCCGGTACCTCCTTCACACTGCCCGGTTCGGCCTGCAATCTCCTACCCAGGAGGGAACTCTGTGACCCTCTGCCCTGCTCAGCGTAAGTCGTGCGCCACTCTGGTCATGTCGTGCGCACGACTTACGCTGAACGAAAAAACTTTCGGTTTTTAGAGGTTTTCGGAAGTTCAGATAAAGGATAGTCTACCTGTATTAGTTTCTAAGTGCCCAGTTATTGCATCCTTTATAATAGATTCCAGCATTTTCCCCAACTACTGATGTGAGGCTAACAGGTCTGTAGTTCCCCATTTTCTCTCTCCCTCCTTTCTTAAATAGCGGGGTTACATTTGCTATCCTCCAATCTGCGGGAACAGGGTTCCAGAATCTATAGAATTTTGGAAGATGACAACCAGTGCATCCACTATCCCAATGGCCACCTCTTTCAAAACCCTAGGATGTAGGTCAACCGGTCCTTGGGATTTATCAACTTTTAGTCCCATTAATTTTGCTAGTCCTGTTTTTTTACTAATAATAATTTCTTTAAGTTCCTCATTCTCGCCACACCCTTGGTTTTCTCTTATTTCTGGGAGGTTTTTTGTGTCTTACTCCAAGAAGACAGAAACAAAGTATTTATTTAATTTCTCTGCCATTTCCTCATTCCCCATTATAAATTCTCCCGTCTCTGACTGTAAAGGACCTACATTTACCTTCGCCAGTCTTTTCCTTTTCACATACCTATAGAAGCTTTTACAATCCATTTTTATATTTTGCGCTAGTTTGTGCTCATATTTCATTTTCCCTTTCTTTATCAATTTCTTGGCCCCCCTTTGCTGATTTCTAAAAAGATCCCAATCCTCAGGCTGACCGCTTTTTCTGGCAACTTTATAAGCTTCTTCCTTTGACTTAATACTAGCTTTAATTTCTTTTGCTAGCCATGGTTGGTTAACTGCTTGCTGCACCTGCATGTTTGCTTTCAGTGACTGGTGTACAAGGACACCCAAGTCCCTGTGTACATCAACATTTCCCAATCTATCACCATTTAAATAATACTCTGCCTTTCTGTTTTTCCTACCGAAGTGGATAACTTCACATTTATCCACATTATACTGCATCTGCCATGTATTTGCCCACTCACTCAACTTGTCTAAATCACCTTGAAGCCTCTTTGCATCGTCCTCACAACTCACAATCCCACCTAGTTTTGTGTCGTCAGCAAACTTGGAAATATTACATTTGGTTCCCTCATCCAAATCATTGATATATATTGTGAATAGCTGGGGCCCCAAGCACTGATCCCTGCGGTACCCCACTAGTCACCGCCTGCCACCCCAAAAAAGACCCATTTATTCCTACTCCCTGTTTCCTGTCTGTTAACCAATTTTCAAGCCATGTCAGTATATTACTCCCAATCCCATGTGCTTTAATTTTGCACACTAACCTCTTATGTGGGACTTTATCAAAGGCCTTCTGAAAGTCCAAATACACCACATCCACTGGTTCTCCCTTGTCTATTCGATCAGTTACATCCTCAAAAAACTCCTGGAAAGGTTTATACAAGGAGTGAGAGAGCAACCAGTCATTGCGGTCCACGTGGGAGCCACCAATATAGGAAAGGAAATAGTTTTGTAAAAGTCGTTCAGCAGATTAAGAAGCAGGTTTAGGAGCAGGACTTCCTAGAATCATAGAATGGTTACAGCACAGAAGGCGGCCATTCAGCCCATCGAGCCCGTTCCAGCTCTCTGCAAGAGCACCTCAGCTAGTCCCAATCCCCCGCCCTTTCTCTGTAGATCTACAAATTCTTTCCCTTCAGGTACTTATCCAATTCCCTTTGAAAGCCACAATTGAATCCGCCTCTACCACCCTTTCAGGCAGTGCATTCCAGGTCATAAACACTCACTACAAAAAAGATTTTCCTCACGTCGCCTTTGGTTCTTTTACCAATCGCCTTAAATCTGTGTCCTCTGGTTCTCGACCCGTCCACCAATGGGAACAATTTCTCTCTATCCAGACCCCTCATGATTTTGAATACCTCTATCAAATCTCCTCTCAACCTTCTCTGCTCTAAGGAGAACAACCCCAGCCTCTCTAGTCTATCCACGTAACTGAAGTCCCTCATTCCTGGAATCACTCTCAAAGGCCTTCACATCCTTCCTAAAGTGCAGTGCCCAGAATTGGACACAATACTCCAGTTGAGGCTGAACCAGTGTTTTATAAAGGTTCATCATAACTTCCTTGCTTCTGTACTCTATGCCTTTATTTATGAAGTATGAAGTATCCCGTATGCTTTTTTAAAATGCTTTCTCAACCTGCCCTGCCACCTTCAACGATTTGTGCACATATAGCCCTAGGTCTCTCCGTTCATGCACCCCCTTTATGATTGTACACTTTAGTTAATATTGCCTCTCCTCGTTCTTCCTACCCAAATGTATCACTTCGCACTTTTCTGCCAACACCATCCTACCTGCATCAACTTTATCCCTCCATGGGACCTCTGACGTTAATGCTGGTCTCCCTACTATTGTCTCCAACCTATTCCCCGCTACTACTAGGAAATATGTATCCCACTAGTTACTACATAATCAGGCCTATGGAACCGGAGCTTTTCACGGTGTCCATTTGCATGCGCACTCTGGCTGCCGCTCTGGACCCAAGCCGTTTACTTCTATTTCCACTTTTTTCTCCCCCCCTTTTCCTTTTCTCTTTATCTATCCTTCCCTGACCGCTCTCTCCTGTCGTCATGCTTCCTTTCATCTCTCCAATACTCTGACCTCCCAAATCCCTACCTCAATCCTTCATTACTCTTCGACCTTCCTACTCTCCTGCCGCCGTCCCAGGCTCGACTGCCTCTTAGATAAGCCCACAGCTTCCCTCTGTGCCTCTCTTGGCATCCTCTGAAAGGTCCACCGTGGCACTCGTCGCTGCCTCCTCACTAGCAGCACCCCCAACTGTCCCATTCTACTCTCTCGCCGACCTTACCGCCTAGTGCGGCCGTTGGGGCTAATCTTGCCAATCTCCTCCCCGTCCAACTCACCCCTCCCAGCGCTGACCCTGTGGACGCTGCAGTGGGTCAACCATCACTGACCCTCTCCGCAGCTCCCTCCAGGCCCTTACCATCCATGAGCTTATCGTGGATGATTGCATCGACATCATGGCCGCTGACTGAAACTTGGCAGAGGGGTGATGACACCTTACCCTTAAATTAAGCCTCCGCACCTGGCTATACCTTCCACCACTTGCCCCGCCCAGAATGCCATGGTGGCAGTGTGGCTCTCATCAACAAATCGCACCTTGGTCTCTCCCTCTACTCCTCTGGCACTTTCTCCTCCTTTGAGCATCTCACCTTATTCCACCCCGCTCACCTCTCATTTAAAATTCTCATTCTCTACCGCCCACACAAGTACCATAAAAATGTTATTACCGAGATATCTTCACTGCTTTCCTCCCTCAGCCTCTGCACCGAGCGACTTCTCATCCTCTGTGATTTCAACCTCCATCGCAATTCATCATGTTCTCTCTCCTCCGAGTTCACTCTCCTCCTATCCTCCCTTAATCTCTCCCTCGAGGATTAGAGTACAGGAGCAAGGATGTCTTGCTGCAGTTGTACAGGGCCTTGGTGAGACCACATCTTGAGTATTGTGTGCAGTTTTGGTCGCCTTATCCGAGGAAGGATGTTCTTGCCAAGGAGGGAGTGCAGCGAAGATTCACCAAACTGATACCTGGGATGGCAGGAATGACGTATGAAGAGAGATTGGGTCGATTAGGCTTATATTCGCTAGAATTTAGAAGAATGAGAGGGGATCTCATTGAAATTTATAAAATTCTAACAGGACTAGACAGACTAGATGCAGGAAGGCTGTTCCCGATGGCGGGGGAGTCCAGAACCAGGGGCCACAGTCTAAGGATAAGGGGTAAGCCATTTAGGACTGAGATGAGGAGGAATTTCTTCACCCAGAGAGAGTGGTGAACCTGTGGAATTCTCTACCACAGAAGACAGTTGAGGCCAATTCATTAAATATATTCAAGAAGGAGTTAGATATATTTCTTAAGGCTAAAGGGATCAAGGGATATAGGGAGAAAGCAGGGACAGGGTACTGAATTTGGATGATCAGCCATGATCGCACTGAACGGCGGAGCAGGCTCGAGGGGCCAAATGGCCTACTGCTGCTCCTATCTTCGATATATAAATTCCCCAACCCATATTCATGCCACCACCTCGACCTTGCCATCTCTCGTGGCCTCGCTACGCCCATCGTGTCAATCGCAGAGAAGGCCATATCTGACCACTTCCTCGTATCGCTCTCCACCCACATCCCCTTCCGCCCCCCACCCCGCCCCCAACCCTACTTCCTTCTGTGTCCACCCCTGGAAAAAACTCTCCCCCAACTCTTACAACTGCACTTACGAAATCCCAACTGTCCAGCCTTTGGCCCTCCATTCACTATGACATTTGTGCAGCTACCAATCAGCTCAACCACACCCTCACCACCACCTTTGATGCCCTAGTCCCTATTAAAACAATTACTCTCTCTCTCACCCTGGCTGTTCCCCCTGGTACAGCCCTTATCTTCGCTCCCTTAAGTTCAAGGGACACAGACTTAAACAATATGGCAGACAACTGGTTTAGCCATTCACCGCCAGATCTGGCTGGCCCACAAAGCATTGTCGGGTCCTACTCTTGTCTGCCAAAACTGCTCACATTTCCAGAATCGTTCTGGAATGCAAATATAAACCCCGGCTTCTATTCTCCACTGCTAACTGTCTTCTTAAACCCTTCTCCCTTGTCTCCTCCACCCTCACCTCCAACAAGTGTGAGGAACTCATGAACTTCTTTGCATCCAACATGGAGACCATCCGTTCAGCTGCTTCTGCCACTTCCCTTCCTTCCTCTCGCCCACCGGGCCAGACTTCCTATAAAGTTCCCCCTGCCCTAGCCCTGAACTTGCATCTTTCTCCAGTTTCTCTCCAATCTCCTCTCCTGATCTCGCCATGCTCATCTTGTCCAGGAGACCTACTTCCTGCTCCCTCAACCCTATTCCCACCAAACTGCTGACCACCCAACTTCCTTTTCTGGCTCCCATGTTAGCTGACATTGTTAACGGTTCTCTCTCCTCAGGTGCTATCCCCCTCTCCCTCAAATCTGCCATCATCACCCCGCTCCTCAAAAAAACCCTTGACCCCTCCATCCTTGCAAACTATTGCCTCATCTCCAGCCTCCCTTTCCTCTCCAAAGTCCTTGAACGTGTTGTCGCCTACCAAACCCGTGCCCATCTTTCCCGCAACTCCATGTTTGAATCCCTCCAATCAGGTTTCCGCCAGTGCCACATTACCGAAACAGCTCTCAAAGTCACAAATGACATCCTTTGTGACTGTGACAAAGGTAAACTAGCCCTGCTTGTCCTTGTCGACTTGTCTGCAGCCTTTGACACAGTTGACCACTTCATCCTCCTCCAACGCCTCTCCACCATCATCCAGCTAGGTGGGGCTGCACTCGCCTGGTTCCATTCTTATATATCTGATCGTAGCCAGAGAATCACCTGCAATGGCTTCTCTTCCTGCTCCCGCATAATTACCTCTGATGTTCCCCCCCCCACCCACCCCCAAGGTTCTATCCTTGGCCCCCCCTCCGATTTCTCATCTACTTGCTGCCCGTTGGCGACATCATCCGAAAACATAGCGTTAGTTTCCACATGTACTCTGACGACATCCAGCTTTACCCCAACACCACTTCTCGTGACCCTTCCACGGTCTCTAAATTATCAGACTGCTTGTCCAACATCCAGTTCTGGATGAGCAGAAATTTTCTCTAATTAAAGATTGGACAGATCAAAGCCATTGTTTTCAGTCCGCACCACAAACTCCGTTCCCTACCCACTGACTCCATCCCTCTCCCCAACATCTGTGAGGCTGAACCACACTGTTTGCAACCTTGGTGTTATATTTGACCCTGAAATGAGCTTCCGACCACATATCCGTGGCATAACCAAGATTGCCTATTTCCACCAACGTAACATCGCCCGGCTTCGCCCTGCCTCAGCCCATCTGCTGCTGAAACCCTCATCCATGCCTTTGTTACCTCTAGACTTGGCTATTCCAATGCACTC
This sequence comes from Somniosus microcephalus, assembly GCF_052327205.1. Lineage (NCBI taxonomy): Eukaryota > Metazoa > Chordata > Chondrichthyes > Squaliformes > Somniosidae > Somniosus > Somniosus microcephalus. Next base: position 77,759,979 of record NC_140993.1, read on the forward strand.
CTGGCTGGCCTCCCACATTCTACCCTACGTAAACTTGAGGTCATCCAAAAATCGGCTGCCCATGTCCTAACTCACATCAAGTCACGTTCACCCATCACCCCTGTGCTCGCTGACCTAAATTGGCTCCAGGTTACGCAACATCTCTTTTCCAAATTTCTCATCCTTGTTTTCAAGTCCCTCCATGGCCTTGCCCCTCCCTATCTCTGTAATCTCCTCCAGCCCCACAACTCCAGAGATATCTGCACTCCTCTAATTCTGCCCTCTTGAGCATTCCTGATTATAATCGCTCAACCATTGGTGGCCGTGCCTTCTGTTGCCTAGGCCCTAAGCTCTGGAATTCTCTGCCTAAATGGGTCCACCTCGCTACCTCTCTTTCTTCCTTTAAGACACTCCTTAAAACCTACCTCTTTGACCAAGCTTTTGGTCATCTGCTCCAATTTCTCATGCGGCTCCGTGTCAAATTTTTTGTCTTATAACACTCCTGTGAAGCACCTTGGGACATTTTACTACGTTAAAGGCGCTATATAAATACAAGTTCTTGTTGTTGCAAGTGGGAAGCAGCTCAGCCCCAGTGACAGATTACTAAGGTCGGAGCCCGCTGCAGGCTACTGCGTGTCCCCTTGATTACAACTCTTATTATAAGAGAGCTGCAAATCCTCCACTCAGGTTCCCATGCAATTGCACGAAAATTCCAATAGTGAGCTAGGCTAGCTGGCTGACAGTCAACTGTGCCCCGGAGTACTGCAACCTGCCTTGCTCAATGATTGTACGGCCAAGCCTATCGCAGAAGGGAAGTTTGGTTCCAAACATCTATTGCCAAGCAAGATATCTTCGAGCCACCTCAACCTTGGAGATACCCTGCCTACTCCCTCCCCTCCCCTCAAGGAATCACTAATTGGACATTAACATGCACTTGTCAGTTGTGTAATGTGCAGAGCTCTTGCTAGGAGTACTTCACAAGAGGCATGACGAGCAGCCAACTCACTATAAAATGTGAGGGCACTGCCACCATTCCCCTGATTACAGCATAGACACACACAGGAGTGGTGTTTGCCTTGCAAGGGCCTTGTACAAGGTTCAGTTTGGAGCCATTACATTTTACTTACAGTTTTTAAGAACTGAATTTCATCTTCTCCTTCTTCCATCTCAGCCATGAGGGCAGGAGGGCGAGTGAGACAGGCAAGAAGGTCGGAGCCCGCTGCAGGCTACTGAGTGTCCCCTTGATTACAACTCAGGTCAATGGCACGAGTTGCATGGCTGTAACGCAGCCTCTGGACACACACTATTCGCCACTGAATGGTTGACAGCTTCAACAATAGCGGCTTGCCTTTCTGTTAGGTAGCATCAAGCATGAACATACGAGTGGTGCTGCTAAAACCACAAAGCTTGTTGTCATACCCAGCCTCCAGCAGCTGCCTTCCCAAGACTTAAAATTTCTTCACCAGTTATATGAAGGATATCTGCCTTCAATGTAGTGGAAGGACCTAGCCAGGACAGCTTAAACCTTGCCGACAGCCTTAATATTCTAGATTTCAAAGTCCAAGGCTTAATTGTTCCAACTTTATCATCAACATATGCATCAAATCTGCTATTATTTTCAGCATTTTCTGTGACCATAGACAACAACATTTAAAAACAATAAAAAAAAGACTTGCACTTATATGGCACCTTTAACATAGTAAAACGCCCCAAGTCGCATCACTAAATGCATGAACAAAATTTGACGCCGAGCCACATAAGGACATATTAGGACAGGTGACTAAAACCTTGGCCAAAACAGTAGGTTTTAAGTAGCATTTTAAAGGAGGAAAGAGAGGTGGAGAGATGGAGAGGTTTAGGGAGGGGATTCCAGAGCTTAAGTCCTAGGCAGCTGACGGCATGGTCACCAATGGTGGAGCGATGAAAATCAGGGATGCGCAAGAGACCAGAATTGGAGGAGTGCAGAGATCTGAGGATTGTAGGGCTGGAGGAAGTTACAGAGATAGAGAGGAGCGAGGCCATGAAGGGATTTGAAAGCAAGCATGAGAATTTTAAAATCGAAGCAGATGAACAGGACTTGGTATGAGTTAGGATACAGGCAGCAGAGTTTTGGATGAGCTCAAGTTTACAGAGGATGCAAGATGGGAGGCCGGCCATGAGAGCATTGGAATAGTCGGGTCCAGTGATAACAAAGGCATGGATGTGGGTCTCAAATGACAGAGACAGGCGATGTTTCGGAGGTGAACATAATGGCGATGGAGTGAATATGGGGGTCGGAATCTCAGCTCAGAATCAAATAGGACACTATGGTTGCGAGCAGTCTGGTTCAGCCTCAGACAGTGGCTAGGGAAAGGGTTGGAGTCGGTGGCTAGGGAATGGAGTTTGTGGCAGGGACTGAAGACAATGGCTTCCATCTTCCCAATATTTACAAGGTGTGTCGGCAACCTATCTGACTGTGGAATACATCACAACCTATCCCATTAATGGTCCCACGTGCAGTCCTTTACTTTACTTTTCAGCAAGGGTCACTGAATAATGATCAGAAGTGAAAACCATTGCTGATTTTCCCTCTCTAGCTCAGGGGTGCTGAGGCCAATTACAAGGTTCCAGAGATCAGATAATTCAGTACAGATCAGTAACTGAAAGCAGGACCTTTTGGTCTGCATGGCTTAGTACTACACTGGCACATCCCCTTCCCCACTTCCTCAAAAATATCCCACCCAAAATGTGAAACTATCTTTTATCTTCCAAATGTCGAGAGACCTACTGACCATTTGTTTTAATTTCACATTTCTGGTATTTGCAATTTTTCATTTGATCCCTGTGCTTTAACTACTGTTTCGCATCTCAACAAAGTATACATTTATCTACCTACATACCAACCTTGTGCTTCAAACCAACTGGGAGACTGCTCATGTTAATCTAGAATGTTTTTCTTTTTAAAACAGAATAACCCATCTGATCTCACACAATTGCTATAATCGTCAATCACAACGCGCATTTCCACAATCCATGCCGACACAGCCCTAGATTTATTTACACCAAGGCAGGAAGGGAAATGGTAATCAGTCCGTCTTCCTGTTTTAAACCCCTGATTCAATGTACGGATTTAATTTACAATTATGGAAACCTTACTACGACTCAACCACGTCTGCGTGGGTGCAACAAATCCGGGGGGAGGGAGAAAAGATAAATGCAATCTAAGTATTATTTACGTTCTGCAATTTTAAAAAAATATATTGACGAAGCTTTAGAAGCCAGATACAGACCTGATAGATGCACAGCCCGGGCCAGCCAGCCAGCGTGCGCGCGCAGCTTCTACCCGCACCAGCCGACCAGAGAATTTGACCTTTCTACAGAAACCAGCGAACAACCGGCCACGGCTGAAAAAGAATAGAAAGGGTGTATATTTATACAGAAAATGCAACCATTTAAGATCCTAACTTTGCAGATAAATAAGTTACCAACTAACCCCACTGCAGCCAGAATTCCCCGCGCGGGTGCTGCAAATAATTGTGAACGACTTGTTTAAAACATGGTTCCCAGGAATCAATAAAGCGCCTATTTTTACGTTAAGTTTCTGTCTTGTAATAATCTTTCATTTCCTCTATTGTGGGCGGAGGATATTTATTGAAAGGGGCAAGCACACCGTGTTTAACCTACCATTGTAAGTCTATAGTAATCAAAAAGGCTAATGGAATGTTAGCCTTTATTTCAAGAGGGCTGGAATACAAAAGTGAGGAAGTGCACAGAGTTGTAGAGTTCAATTCAGTTGTACAGAGCCTTGGTCAGACCCCATCTGGAGTGCTGGGTTCAATTTTGGACACCAAACCTCAGAAATGATATATTGGCCTTGGAGGGGGTACAGCACAGATTCACCAGATTAATACCAGGGCTTAAAGGGTTAAATTATGAGGCCAGATTGTATAACTTTTTATATTTGATTGCCATTAGAAGGTTGAGGGTTGATCTAATCGAGATCTTTAAAATTATAAAGGTATTCAATAAGGTAGATTCAGAGAAATTATTTCCTCTGGTGGGGGAATCCAGAACAAGTGTTGTGTCTCCTTGTGTTCTTATACTATATCTATTACAGACACTTTTAGTTAGTGCTTTTTACTTAGCTGTATTCTTGCTTTTGTTACAGTGCTGCCGCATGGTGCGGAGTGATACAAGATATCCGACGCTGCACTGTGCACTGCCCGTGCACATGTGCCACATAGCAATATAACTACACCATACCAAAGTAGTTCCATACCAAAGTAGTTCCATTTAACGATGTGATACTATAACAATGTAACATCCCTCTTTCTCAAAAAACTAAAACATGAAATTTAACAATTTAAATTAACAAATATTATCTCTAAACTATTATTATCAACTACAAAGAATCGTGAGGTTTTTTTTTATTCGCGATATCATGGATTTTGTGGTGACCATTCCTCTCTGCGGTGTTTTGGTGTGTTCCGCTCTCGTTGTTGTTGCTGTCGCCTTTGGAGTTGGAGTGTGCATGCTCGTGGTTGTTTGATTTGTAGCGCTTGTTTCTGGTGTTGTACTGCTTGTGGTAGCTGGTGTTGTCAGTGTTGCTGATGTCTGCTTCTTATCCAGTTCAGGTGAAGGTCTGATGTGGAGTCTGTTCCGTCTGTATTGGTTACCAGCTTCAGTCTCTACGAAGTAGGATCTTGGAGTATCAGCTTTTCCAATGACCTTGGCTGGATTCCAGGTTTTCAACACCGGGTCTTGCACATGTACTGATTGTCCATTCAGCAATTCTGGTAGCGTCTTTGCATGTTTATCGTAATGTTTGCTTCCTACGATTTGTGCTTCTGCCAGCTTTTGTCTGAAGTCCTCCTGGTCCTGGGGAGGATGTATTTTTGCTGGTAGTGTAGTCTTAAACTTCCTCCCATTCAGCAATTCCGCAGGTGATTTCATGTCTGCTTTCAGTGGTGTTGATCTGAGTGATAGGAGGACAAGGTCTTGGTCTTCCCCCATCTCACTACTTTTGATGAGAGTTCTCTTGACAGTCTGGATCTGTCTTTCGATGAACCCGTGTCCCCTTGGGAAATGTGTGGATGAGGTTACTATTTTGAACCCATACTTTTCTGCCAGAGCTCTGAATTCACTCGATGTGAACTGGGTTCCATTGTCACAGATTACCTTTTCCGGGATTCCTTGTTCAGCAAATAAGCTCTTTGCAATCCTGGTGGTAGTTGTGGCTCTCAAGCCTTTCATCCTTCTCACAAAAGGAAACTTGGAATAGTAATCTACCACTATGAGATACCATTCTTGATTGCACATGAAGAGATCTGCCCCAACAGTGTGCCATGGTCTTGACAGTATTTCATAGAAACTAGGAGCAGGAGTAGGCCATTCGGCCCTTCGAGCCTGCTCCGCCATTCAACGAGATCATGGCTGATCATCCAAACCCTAGCACCCGGTCCCTACACTGACAGCCATCCCACCCAAGCCCTATCCCCGTAACCCCACGTATTTAATCCCCCCTAACACTAAGGGCCAATTTTTATCATGGCCAATCAACCTAACCCGCACATCTTTGGACTGTGGGAGGAAACCGGAGCACCCGGAGGAAACCCACGCAAACACGGGGAGAATGTGCAAACTCCACACAGACAGTCACCCGAGGCCGGATTTGAACCCGGGTCCCTGGCGCTGTGAGGCAACAGTGCTAACCACTATGCCACCGTGCTGCCCTAGGTATCATCTCTTTCTGTTCTGCATTTCTGTATTTCTGGCATATACCACATGCAGAGACCATCTGTTCGATATTTTTGTACATGCCTATCCAGTATACAGCTGATCTGGCTCTCAGCTTGCATTTCTCCATTCCCATGTGGCCTTCATGTATGAGATGGAGAAGTTGTGTCTGCATCGTCTTTGGCACGATGATCCTCGATCCAGCAAGGAGAATACCGTCTTCTACTGCAATATCGTCTTTAATCGTCCAGTATTGACGAATTGCTAGTCTCATCTCTGATTTGACTGAGCTTTGTAGGGGTAACATTCACTAGGTGGTGGATTTTTACTGTTAGGTCCTCCACCTCGTGTTTCTCATATGGTGACAATCGAGACAACGCATCTGCTAGCACCATTTCCTTTCCTGGCTTATAGTTAAGCGTGAAGTCATAGCTTTGGATCCTTAGAAGTAGTCTTTGCAGTCTTGCAGGCGCTTTGCACCGATTCTTCTTATAGATCTGTTCTAGTGGACGATGCTCACTCTCTATTGTAAATCGCCTGCCATATAGGTATGTATGGAATTTCTCGCATCCGTACACTACTGCTAATAATTCTCTTTCTATGTTGGCGTATCTCGTCTCGGCTGACGTCAAGGTCTTTGATGCGAAAGCTATCGGCTTTCCTTCCTGCACCAGAGCTGCCCCTAGTCCTCTGGTAGAAGCGTCTACTTGCAGAGTGACTGGTTTTCTTCTGTCATAATATGACAGACTTGTTTCTTTGCACAACAGTTCTTTAAGTTGTTTGAAATTCCTTTCGTGTGATTCTGACCACTGGTATTCGGTGTCTTCTTTCAATAGCTCTCTGAGATTTGTTGTATGTTCCGACATGTGTGGGATGAAAGAACTCATGTATTGGACCAAGCCGAGGTAACTCCTCAGCTCTTTCTTGTCTTTGGGTGGTTTCATTTCAGCAATCGCCGCAATCTTCTCTGGATTTGGCTTGACTCCCTCTGGTGTATAAATCATACCGAAGAATTGGCATTCCTTGACTTTAACTATGCACTTATTTGCATTTAACTTGATGCCAGCCTTCCTGGTACTCTCCATGGCCTCATGTAGGTGCATGTCATGGTCTCTTTCATCTGCTCCATAGATCTGAATATCATCAGCTATTCCTATAGCTCCTTCACAGCCCCTGTATGTCTCGTCTATTTTCTGTTGAAAGATATCTTGACTGACCTTTAGCCCGAATGGTAGCTGCAGGAATTTGTAACGCCCAAATGGTGTGTTGAATGTTGTCAGTGTTGTTGATTCCTCATCCAACTTCACATTCCAATATCCATTTCTGGCATCTAGTTTTGAGAAAACCTTGGCTCCTGCCAGTGATGGCGTAATCTCCTCTAGTGTTGGGGTGGGATAGTGGTCCCTCTTTATCGCCTGGTTTAGATCTTTGGGGTCCAAACATATTCTGAGACGCCCGTTTGGCTTTTCTCGTACCACAATTGAGTTTACCCAGTCTGTGGGTTCAGTGACCTTTACGATCACTCCCTTTTCTTCCATCTCCTTTAGCTCTCTTTCAAGCTTTGTCTTCAGCTCGATGGGTGCTTTTCGTGGAGCATGGATAACGGGCTTTACCTCTGGATCGATGGTGATGTGGTATTGGAAATCTCCGAAACATCCCACTGTATCATCGAAACATTCCGGATACATGTCTATCAGGTCTTTTTTACTCTTGATTTGTGGGCGGTTCTCCAGTGGGGTGTTGCTGTCTATCTTCAGTGACGTTTCCGTCAGCTCGTGATGCACTGAGATCAATCTCAACTTCTCGCAGCTGTTTAATCCCAGGATTGCTGGCCCCTCAGTGTCGGTGACATAGAACATGCAGTTGATGTTCTTTCTTTTATGTGTCCCTTTGATAAAGGTTATTCCGAGTTGTTTAATCTCATTCCCCCCGTATGCTGTCAGCGTGACATTACTTGCCTTTAAACAACCGCTTTTCGGGTAGCCATCTTCTCTCAGGTTTTCGGGAAAGATCTGCTGGTACAATCTCAATGGGAGAATGTTGCTCTGAGCCCCTGTGTCCAGCTTCAACTTTAAGTTGATGGTTGTGGGCCGACCTTTGAACTTTTTTTTGATTTGGACGACGGTGTGCAATTCTCTCCTTGGAGTATTTTCCACTCTGGACATCTCGTGAAGCTGTATCTTTATGGTTTCGATGTTTAGTGCATTGTCGTGATCATCATCATCATCCTGCTCATCCATGGCATGGATATTGTGTTTCTTTCTCTGGTTCTGCTGTCTGCCTTTGCTTTTGATGTATGTTCCTTCTTTCTTCATTCTACACCTCTTTTCCCAGTGGTTTAGTTTGCCACATGCATTGCAGCTTGTTCCATATGCTGGACATTTCCTCTTGTCTGTATAATCGTGCGGTCTTCCACAATTTCTGCACATGTTTCCCCCGTTGTCATGTGCATGTCTTTGTGTGTTGTACTTTTCTCTCACTGTATCCACTCTGTTGTCCATCTCAGAAGCCATCCGCATGTCGGCTGTTTGAGAAATCAGCGTTTTCATTTGCTGCTTCATGGCTTCATGAGCTCTCGCAGTATCTATAGCCTCTGTTATTCCGAGCTTTTCTTTTCCTATCAGGGCTTTTTGTACCTCTACATGCGCTGACTCCCATATTAGCTGGTCCATAAGCCTTTCCTCCATTTCCTTAAATTTACACTTGCTGGCTTCATTTCTCAGCCTTGTCAGGAAATTGTCAGCTGTTTCTCCGGGTTCCTGTCTTAGACTCTGGAATTTGTATCTGTGTATACGGTGATTGGATCTAGGCTCTAGATGGTTGCTGAATTTATCAAAAATTGTTGCTGGGTTTTCCTTTTCCTCTTCAGTCAAACTCCAGCTATTATACAAATCTAGGCCTTTTTCTCCTGTCCACAACAGAATGTAACTAACCTTTTCCTCGTTGGTAGTACCCTTCAGGAAGCTTTTGAATGTAAGCTCACATTTCTGTTTGAACTTGCGGAATGCTTCCACTATATCGTCGGCTTCCCAGTTCATGAGGGGTTGCATTTGCACAGTCAGTGCAGCGGCAGCCGTCATTTTAGTTTCACTTTCAATCACCGCAGACACCGGCACTCACAATCAGCTCATAAAATCACTTTTCGTCTTATTCGTAGTTCGTACAGCAGAATTTGTACTCGCTTATACCGCTGCCACCATGTTGTGTCTCCTTGTGTTCTTATACTATATATATTACAGACACTTTTAGTTCATTTTAGTTAGTGCTTTTTACTTAGCTGTATTCTTTTGTTACAGTGCTGCCGCATGGTGCGGAATGATACAAGATGTCCGACGCCCGTGCACAATGTGCCACACAGCAATATAACTACACCATACCAAAGTAGTTCCATACCAAATTAGTTCCATTTAACGATGTGATACTATAACAATGTAACACATAGTCCTAAAATTATTGCTAGGTCATTTAGGAGGGAAATCAGGAAGCACTTTTTCACACAAAGGGTAGTGGGAATCTGGAACACTCACCCCCAAAAGGCAGTGGATGCTGGGCCAATTGAAATTTCCAAGACTGTGAGAGATTTTTGTTAGGCAAGAGTATCAAGGGATATGGAGCAAGGCAGGCAAATGGGGGTGAGGTACAGATCAGCCATGTTCTAATTGAATGTCTCAAGGGGCTGAATGGCCTAATCGTGTTTCCTCATGTTAGTAGTTATCAGTTGTAAGGTTATGATTTTTAGTGAGGTCCAAATACTCTGCAGGCATTGTACATCCCCTGAGAGACAAATGTTGGTGTCATTCGAGTCTCAACTGTAGAACTTTAGTTATTTCTGTTGATAATCCCACCCTCCTGACTGGGACTGGTCCAATATGCCTTGGTATATTTCCAAGGAATATGGTATACTCTTTCCAAAAAATATTTACTTCATACTCTGCAAGATTTTTAAGCTCTGTAATTGTTGACAATTGGGCTTTGTCTTTGTAGTTTTTACATGGTATCAACCTGAGAACCCCTATGTAACAAAATTTGTTGGTGTTTTTGTAATCACAAGCAAATACCTTCTACAAGAATGTGACTGTAGTTTTCAGTGTTTAAAGACCAAGTTGCAAATGAAATTGTAAGCTAATTAAGTAACTTATAGCCTGTCAGCATTATGCATTCTACTTAGATGTTCACATCTTGCTCTTTTCTTTTGCCTTTGCCTTTGGCTGTAACCAGTCCTTGGCAAAGTCCCTTGATTTCAGTTGTTGAATACTTTTAAATTGACCTCAAATTACATTCTTGAAACACCTACCATGAACCGGTTTCTCTCCTCCTCACACCACATACAAGGATCAGCATCAGATCACATTACACCAGTGCACAGAAACATCAGGAATTTTCCCCTGTGTTTAGAGATATACATGCATAGACTGTGATCCTACTCTTTACTGCTTCAGATTAATGAATCACTCGCCCTGATTCGCTGGTATCATTCACGTAACTGCTGGGTTGCCACGCTCCAAAAGCAACATTCAAGAGGCTGACTGAAATCGCACCATAATGCACAGTGAGTTGCCTCCACTGTGCATACATGCAATTTATCATATTTGTACAAGCCTAAAGTTTAGCACATGTGAAAAAGCAATACCCGGCAAAGTATTGAGTGGAGATTTTAACTGCACAGAACTATCATGTTCAGGATAATATTAGGAAAAGGGTGAAATTTATGATTTAAAAAAATTAAGCATTTTTGGGATCTGTGTTCACCATATGGTTAACCTGTTTCCTATTCTTTTGGGAGTTCCCTTTTTCTTGTTCTTTTCTCACCTGCAGAATTTTGGGCTCTTAGTACAGGTATCCTCATATAGAATCCCTACATTGTCAATGTTTTGCCATTCAAGATGACAATAGTACGGTTTCCTTTTCATAGCCTTTCTTAAAGAATGCCACATCCAGATCTGTCTGCAGGTCTTGACCAGAGTTAATACAGACAAGAATGAGCAGGTCTCCACTAGTTACATTATAAACGATGCTCCAAACCTCCTCATTCTTAATATGTATAGATGCCTGCCACTTCTGACCCCAGTCTGGACCCACTGCTAAACTTTGAAGGATCACACCAGACATCTGTGAAAACAGAACAGTACCCTCGGTGGTTCTAGGAATGCCTGACAAATTTAGTAAGCACCTTTAAATGCTGTCAGCCGCACCTCAGTTGGTAGCACCTTCGGCTCTGAGTCAGAAGGTTGAGGGTTCAAATCCCACTCGAGAGACTTCAGCACAAAAATCTAGGCTGACACTCCAGTGCAGTGCTGAGGGAGTGCTGCACTGTCAGAGGTGCCGTCTTTCAGATGAGACGTTAAACTGAGGCCCTGTCTGCTCTCTCAGGTGGAGGTAAAAAATCCCATGGTACTATTTCAAAGATCAGGGGAGTTATTCCCAGTGTCCTGGCCAGTATTTATCCCTCAATCAACATCACTAAATCAGATTATCTGGTCATTATCACATTGCTGTTTGTGGGAGCTTGCTGTGCGCAAATTAGCTGCCGTGTTGCCTACATTACAACAGTGACTACACTTCAAAAAGTACTTCATTGGCTGTAAAGCGCTTTGAGACATCTGGTGGTCGTGAAAGGCACTATAGAAATGCAAGTCTTTCTGTCAATCACTAAGGAAGACAACAGCTTGCATTTATATAGCGCCATTAACGTAGTAAAACATCTTAAATTGCTTCACAGGAGCATTATCAAACAAAATTTGACACTGAGCCACGTAAGGGGATATTAGGGCAGGTCAACGAACATAGGAACAGGATTAGATCATTGAGCCCCTCGAGCCTGTTCCACCATTTAAAGAGATCATGGCTGATCTGCGACCTAACTCCATATACCCGCCTTTGGCCTATATCCCTTAATACCTTTGGTTAATAAAAAGCTATCAATTTCCGATTTAAAATTAACAATTGATTTAGCGTCAATTGCCATTTGAGGAAGTGAGTTCCAAACTTCTCCCATCCTTTGTGTGTAGAAGTGTTTCCTAATTTCACTCCTGAAAGGTCTGGATTTAATTTGTAGACTAGGCCCCCAGTCCTACAATCCCCAACCAATGGAAATAGTTTCTCTCTAGCTACCCTATCTGTTCCCCTTAATATCTTGAAAACTTTGATCAGATCACCCCTTAACCTTCTACATTCTAGGGAATACAACCCTAATTTGTGTAATCTCTCCTCGTAACTTAACCCTTGAAGTCCGGGTATCATTGCGGTAAACCTGCACTCCCTCCGAGGCCAATATATCCTTCCTAAGGTGTGGTGCCCAGAACTGCTCACAGTACTCCGGGTGTGGTCTAACCAGGGATTTGTACAGCTGCAGCATAACTTCTACCCCCTTGTATTCTAGTCCTCTAGATATAAAGGCCAGCATTCCATTAGCCTTTTTGATTATTTTCTGTACCTGTTCATGACATTTTAATGCTCTATGTACCTGGACCCCCCAAGTCTCTTTGGACATCCACTGTTTGTGGCTTTTCACCATTTAGAAAGTAAAGAGGAGTGTCTTAAAGGAGGTAGAGAGGCAGAGAGGTTTAGGGAGGGAATTCCAGAGCATAGGGCCTCGGCAACTGAAGGCACAGCCACCAATGATGGAGCGATTAAAATTAGGGATGCGCAAGAGGCCAGAATTGGAGGTGCGCAGATATCTCGGAGGGTTGTAGGGCTGGAGGAGGTTACAGAGTTTGGGAAGGGCGAGGCCATGGAGGCATTTTAAAACTGATTAGAATTTTAAAATCAAAACGTTGCTTAACTAGGAGCCAATGTAGGTCAGCGAGCACAAGGGTTCTTTGTGAATGGGACCTGGTGCGAGTTAGGACATGGACAGCTGAGTTTTGGATGAGCTTAAGTGAGGCCGGCTGGTGTGCTTTGCAATAGTCAAGCCTAGAGGTAACAAAGGCATGGAAGAGTGTTTCAGCAGCAGATGAGCTGAGGCAGGGGAGGAGTGGAGCGATGTTACGGAGGTGGAAATAGGCAGTCTTAGTGACGGCGCAGATATGTGGTCGGAAACTCATCTCGGGGTCAAATATGACACCAAGGTTGCGAATAGTCTGTTTCAGCCCCAGACGGTTGCCAGGGAGAGGGAGAGAGTCGGTGGCTAGGGAACTGAGTTTGTGGCGAGATTGAAGACAATAGTTTCGGTCTTGCCAATATTTAGTTGGAGGAACAAGCAGTCTAGCAATTTAGAGACAGTGGAGGGGTCAAGAGAGGTGGTGGTGAGGTAGAGCTCAGTGTGGAACCTGCGTTGTGTTTTCGGATGATGTAGCCAATGGGCAGCATGTAGATGAGAAATAGGAGGGGGACCAAGGATAGACCCTTGGGGGATACTTGCCTGACTTGCCATTGTCTAATAATATCATGGACTGTCTGAATTAGTTAGTGGCACAGGATTGTAGGAACTACAAAAATCAGAGGGCCATCATGAATAGCATTGTTTTATTAAGGGACAATGGAACTGTTTGTACAGTGACTGCTCTTTGCACTCAAAAGCAGATTGAAGTGCTGGAAGCACCCCTGTGCTCGCTATGTTGGCTCCCAGTTAAGCAACGCTTTGATTTTAAAATTCTCATCCTTGTTTTCAAATCCCTCCATGGCCTCGCCCCCTCCCTAACTCTGTAACGTCCTTCTTAAAAAAACTAGTACAGTAAAGAATTAACTTCAGCAATACAATTTGGCAACCAGAAGTAAAGGTGAAAACCATAGGGGGTGGGGGTGGAGTCAATCGCACAATAGCAGTTCCCCGACTTGACTCTCCAAACCTGCTTTTTAACTTTTTTTTAATCTCTCTGTGTATTTAACAGTGGTATTTCAATCAAAATAAATCCACACCACGTGTCTTTAATTTAGGATGTATAAAGCCAAATTTCAAACACTTTATTTTTCCTAAATTTGCTACCTTAACTCTCCCGTATTCTGGCGGCACAATCTTAACTTGAAATGAACACTCAACAACCATTCACGCTTTCATGCACCTCAAAAATATTGATTCCTGTAATGAGTTACGAACTCTGAAAATGTCAAATTTTTCAAGATAATCCCAAGTTGCGCACCTAGGGACTATTTACAGAATTTGCAACACTAGCTGTCTGTAGTGGCCATCCACAGAAAAACAGTTTGATAATTTGATAATTTAATCAAACACTCGTCAATTACTCCAAATCAGTTAAAAACCAAAAAAAGAAAACAGCAGTCGTTTCTGCTAATCAGGTTAACAGTTAATAACATCACCGTTAACTTTCAAGATCATGTAGCCAACAGCAAACGTTCACACTTTCACCTTCAGTGATCAAAAATGTTATATTTTGAGGGGAATTGACAGGCCATACTCCTGAAGAACCACTTCCCAGACCCTATGTGGTGAAGAGAAGCACACCTGCTATGGACCCTCCAACAATCGGGCTGAGCCCCCATTTTTTATGAGGATATAAATCTCAATAATTTTGCATTTTCAATGTTGGTGTCTCTGGAAATCCCCAGATTATGAGTAAAATCTGTTTTATATCCAAATAAACCATGAGGTTAGTCATTCGGTCTCACTACCTGTTACCAAGGATTTGTTTTACCCCTGTTTCCACTTCCTCTTAAATGAGTCCCCAATCCGTTTCCAATTTATGGTCTCCAACCCCTCTGTATGTACAACAACAACAGTAGCGCCTTTAACGTAGTAAAACGTCCCAATGTGCTGCACAGTATCTTAAGACAAAAAAAATTTGACACCGATCCACATAAGGATAAATTAGGGCAGGTGACCAAAAGCTTGTTCAAAGAGGTAGGTTTTAAAGAGCATCTTAAAGGAGGAAAGAGAGGTAACGAGGCAGACAGATTTAGGTAGGGAATTCCAGAGCTTAGGGCCTAGGCAACAGAAGGCACGGCCACCAAAGGTTGAGCGATTATAATCTGGGATCCTCAAGAGGGCAGAATTAGAGGAGTGCAGATATCTCGGTGGGGGGGGGGGGGGGCGGTTGTGGGGCTGAAAGAGATTACAGAGATATGAAGGGGCGAGGCCATGGAGGGATTTGAAAACCAGGATGAGAATTTTGAAATTGAGGCGCTGCTTAACCGGGAGCCAATGTAGGTCAGCGAGCACAGGGGTGATGGGCAAACGGGACTTGATGTGAGTTAGGACAGCTGAGTTTTGGATGACCTCAAGTATACGTAGGGTGGAATGTGGGAGGCCAGCCAGGAGTGCGTTGGAATAGTCAAGCCTAGAGGTAACAAAGGCATGGATGAGGGTTTCAGCAGCGGATGAGCTGAGGCAAGGGCGGAGACGAGCGATGTTACGGAGGTGGAAGTAGGCGGTCTTTGTTATGCTGCAGATATGTGGTCGGAAGCTCATTTTAGGGTCAAATATGACACCAAGGTTGCGAACAGTGTGGTTCAGCCTCAGACAGATGTTGGGGAGAGGGATGGAGTCAGTGGCTAGGGAACGGAGTTTGTGGAGGGGACCGAAAATAATGGCTTCGGTTTTCCCAATATTTAATTGGAGAAAATTTTTGCTCATCCAGAACTGTATGTCGGACAAGCAGTCTGACAATACAGACACCGTGGAGGGGTCGAGAGAAGAAGTAGTGAGGTAGAGCTGGGTGTTGTCAGCGTACATGTGGAAACTGACGCTGTGTTTTCGGATGATGTCGCCAAGGGGCAACATGTAGATGGGAAATAGGAGGAGGCCCAGGATAGATCCTTGGGGGACACCAGAGGTAACGATGCGGGAGCGGGAAGAGAAGCCGTTGCAGGTGATTCTCTGGTTACAATTAGATAAATAAGAATGGAACCAGGTGAGTGCAGTCCCACCCAGCTGGACAACGGTGGAGAGGCGTTGGAGAAGGATGGAGTGGTCAACCATGTCAAAGGCTGCAGACAAGTCAAAAAGGACGAGGAGGGATAGTTTACCTTTGTCACAGTCACAAAGGATTTGGGAGGCAACAACACGTGCAAGGACTTTAGAGAGGAAAGGGAGGTTGGAGATGGGTCGGTAGTTTGCAAGGACGGAGAGATCAAGGTTTGGTTTTTTGAGGAGAGGGGTGATGATGGCAGATATGAGGGAGAGGGGGACAGTACCTGAGGAGAGAGAACCATTAACAATATCAGCTAACATGGGAGCCAGAAAAGGAAGTTGGGTGGTCAGCATTTTGGTGGGAATAGGGTCGAGGGAGCAGGAGGTGGATCTCATAGACAAGATGAGCGATGAGCGCAGAGAGGTTATGAGGCGAGATCGGAGAGAAACTAGAGAAAGATGTGAGTTCAGGGCTAGGGCAGGGGGGAGCCTTAGAGGACGTTTGGCCCAGTGGGCTAGAGGAAGGAAGGGAAGTGGCAGAAGCAGCTGAACGGATGGTCTCAATCTTAGAGACAAAGAAGTGCATGAGCTCCTCACATTTGTTATTGGAGGTGAGGGTGGAGGAGACAGGGGAGAGGGGTTTAAGAAGACGGTTAGCAGTAGAGAATAGGAGCCGGGGTTTATCTTTGCATTCCAGAATGATTCTGGAATAGTGAGCAATTTTGGCAGACGAGAGCAGGGCCCGATAATGCTTTATGTGGTCCAGCCAGATCTGGCGGTGAATGGATAAACCAATTGTCTGCCATATCTGTTCAAGTCTGCGTCCCTTGGACTTAAGGGACACAGCAGTACTGTGCCCAGAATTTTAGAGAACCACCTGGGAAAAATGTTATTGTCCTCTCAACTCTTAATGGTACTACAGGTACTTATTTGCTGTCTTGACTCTTATTTATTTGGCTTTTATTCTTTTGAGAGTGAAACAAAGACTCAATATTAAAGACACAACTGAAAATATTAGGAAATAGTGATGACGATTCTGAAGAAACAGACACATGGCAGATGAAATTTAATGCAGTGAAGTGTAAAGTGATGCATTTTGGAAGGACAAATTAGGAGAGGCAGTATAAACTAAATTGGTAAAATTTTAAAGGGGGTGCAAGAACAGAGAGAGCTGAGGATTCACATACACAAATTGTGGTGTATGTAACCTGTTCCACCTTAAGAGAACTACCTTAAGAGATGTACTACTTTCTCTTGGCTGCTGTATACTGTAATACTGTAATACCGGTGGTGACCACACCGGTATATAAGTGTTGTGCAAGGATTTGCTGGGCAGTTCAGCCCTGACCTTCGAATAGTAAAGACCTGTTAAAAGTTATTCTTGTTGTCTGTGTCCAGTGATTGATCCTAAACCTAACTGGGACATACAGACTCAACAGTGGCGACGAGTCCGATCTTACCCTGCGGCAAATTTACATCCAAGGCAGCTTCGTCCTCAAAACGGGCGTCGAGAAGAGGCATCCGCCCTCATCATCCTGCTGAGCACCATCGCACGGGAGGCATCGAGAACCCGGGTTAAAAAGAAAAAGAATTCTGACCACGAAGCCCTCCATCAGCGACAGGCAGTGATCATCCCTTCTACCACGGTGGTGGGTAAGCCGATCAGCGACACGAGCAGAAAGTCGGCCGCGTTGACTGTGGAGTAGGGGAGGGAAAACGGAGGAATAAGGGCGGAGAGCTCGACCACGGCCGGTAGAAAGGGCCGGGCTGCAATCGAGGCCGAGAGGCGCAGCGACTGGGGCAGCTTAAGGCTCGAGAGCCGCGGAGAACTCAAACGCAGCCGGTGTACAGGACCGGGCTGTGAGCGGGGCTGCGAGACAAAACAGCGTTGGGGAGTTGAGAAGCTTAAGGCACGAGAGCCGCGGAGAATTCAAATGCAGCCGGTGTAAAGGACCGGGCTGCAAGCGGGGCTGCAAGGCAAAGCAGCATCGGGGAGTGAGAACCGCTGGGGAGGCGAGAACGGCAGCAGCAAGGCAATCGCCATTGCAGCCAGCGGGGGAAGAAGGCAAACGCGGGAATCCGCCATTGTAGTCGGCGGGGGGGAAGAAGACGAGCGCGGGAAAGACCGCCAAGCGCGGGAAGCCGCCATTTTAGTAGGCGGGGGAAGAAGACAAGCGTGGGAAGCCGCCATTGAAAAAAAAAAAAAAAAATTTTAACTTGCAAGGATGCCTAAACATGGGAACATTAATACCTTTGATAGTGATGTCGAAGATTGGACCACATATGTAGAACGCATGGAAGTTTATTGTAAAGCAAATAAGGTACCAGATGATGAGAAAGCATTAACCTTATTAAGCTCAATGGGGGTGAATACATACGGGCTATTGAAGCACCTTCTATCACCAAATAAACCGGCGGATCAGACCTTCGCGAATATTGTTACTGTCCTGAAAAATCATTTAAACCCCACGCCGCTGATGATAGCGGAACAATTTAAATTTTACAGAAGAACGCAGTTGAAAGACGAAAGCAACGCTGAATTTTTAATTGAACTACATAAGCTATCGAAGTACTGTCAGTTTGGGACAGGGCTAGCAGATGCGCTGAGAGATAAATTTGTGTGTGGATTGTTAAAAGAAGGAACACAAAAGCGACTGCTTGAAGAGAATGATCTTACGCTTGATAAAGCTGTCATTATTGCAGCATCGCAAGAAGCCGCAGCAAGAGGCACTGCGGAAATGCAGCTACGGTCACCGGAACTCTGTACCAATCAAATGGTCTTGAGTACAGTAAAAGGTTATCGTTGTGGAAAGACAACACACGATCAGAACCAGTGCTGGTTCAAAAATCAGGAATGCAGAAAATGTGGCAGGCTTGGTCACATAGCTAAAGTATGCCGGTCAGGAAAGAAGACCAGCAACAAAAAGTCACCGCAGGAAAAGTACAAAAAGGTACACAAGGTGACAGAGAACAGTTCGAACGAACAGAAGTCAGATTCAGACGCCAGCAGTAATGAACTGGGTAGTCTAAGAGTACACAATGTTGGTAAGGAAGCAGACCTCCAAACAATTTGGGTCACACTTCAGATAGCAGGAGTCCAAGTGAAGATGGAATTGGACACTGGATCGGCATTGACGGTCATGAATAAGAAAGATTACAAAAGGTTATTCCCACATATTCCCCTACGGGATACGGAGATTGTATTGAAAATATACACGGGGCAAAGAGTATACCCCATCGGGAAGATAGAGGTAAAGGTGGTCCACAAGGGCAAAGAAAGCCGAGGAATGGACTTATATGTGCTACCTGAGGGAGGTCCACCACTAGTGGGACGGGAGTGGATTAGGAAAATAAATATGGACTGGCATTCCTTAAAAGCACTAATGGTAGGTTCCGGTACAAAAGATGTCAAACCTAAACGATTGTCCAGAATATTGGACGATGCTAAAGAGGTGTTCCAACAAGGACTGGGAACACTGAGAGGAATTACGGTAAACATCAAGGTTGAAGAACATGCAAACCCGAAATTTTTCAAAGCCAGACCGGTACCTTATGCAATACGACCTGCTGTGGAAGCTGAGCTGGAAGGGCTAGAACGTTCAGGAGTACTGTCTAAGGTAGACTGGAGTGAGTGGGCCACGCCCATTGTCCCAGTCATGAAGCGTTCATCGGGCAACAAGCCGGGGGAACCGGGGAAGGTTCGCATCTGTGGTGATTTCAAGATCACTGTTAATCCGGTGCTTCACACGGTGCAGTATCCGCTTCCACGGATTGAGGATATCTTCGCTTTGTTGTCTGGTGGGAAACACTTCACCAAGATAGACCTGGCGCAGGTGTACTTACAGATGGAAGTTGAGGAAGAGTCACGCCAGTATCTCACGATCAACACGCATAGAGGCTTGTACCGGTATAATAGACTGGTTTTTGGAGTGGCATCGGCTCCAGCAATTTGGCAGAGGGCCATGGAGCAGGTATTACAGGGAATTCCAGGTACACAATGTTACCTGGACGATATTCTGATTACAGGAGATGATGACGAGGAACACCTTGCAAACTTGGAACTGGTGCTCACCAGATTGAAAGAATATGGTCTTCGAGTTAATCGCCAGAAATGTGAATTCTTTCAGAAGCGGATCTCGTACTGTGGTCATGTCATTGACCAGGAGGGGCTTCATAAGTCTCCTGACAAGATCGAAGCTGTTGTGAAGGCTCCCGCTCCGGATAATGTATCCCAATTGAGGTCGTTTCTAGGGTTGATTAACTATTACCATAAGTTTCTGCCAAATTTATCCACGGTGCTGCACCCGCTGAACGCTCTTTTGCAGAAGGGAGTACCATGGAAGTGGAGCGAGGACTGTAAGAGGGCCTTTCGCAAAAGCAAGGCATTGATCACCTCAGAGGAAGTGTTGGCTCACTTCAACCCAACGCTGCCTATTCGTTTGGCTTGTGATCCTTCTCCGTATGGTATTGGGGCAGTACTCTCACACAAGTTGCCAAATGGCCAGGAGAGGCCAGTTGCGTTCGCATCCAGATCATTGACCTCCGCTGAGCGCAACTATGCTCAGATAGATAGGGAGGCTCTCAGCCTTGTGCGGGGAGTAAAGAAGTTTAATCATTACCTCAGGGCCAAAAGTTTATGCTTCTGACAGACCACCAGCCGTTGGTATCCATTTTTAACCTTAAGAAGGGTGTTTCGGTGATGACAGCACAGAGACTCCAGAGATGGTCCCTTTTCCTAGGGGCACATCAATATCAGATAGAATTCAAAGGTACAAAGCAGCATGGTAATGCTGATGGGCTGTCGCGCCTGCCACTACCTACAGAGGAGGAGACACCGACGGTTGACCCTGTTGAGTTATTTCACTCGACCATCATCGAATGTTTACCAGTCACCAATGCAAGTATTGAAAGAGAAACCAGGAACGACCCGACACTGTCCAGGGTCTACGAAGTGACAGTGAAGGGATGGCCAGCACATGGTGATCCACTGTTACCGGCATTCTCAGCAAGACGAGAACAGCTGTCCGTCTGTCAAGGAACATTGATGTATGGAACAAGGGTGATTATTCCTCCTAAGTTAAGAGAGAGAGTTCTAAAGGAACTGCATGAAGGTCATCTGGGGGGAGTCAAGATGAAAAGCCTTGCTAGGGCTTATGTGTGGTGGCCGGGTATCGACCAACAGATAGAGGAGCTGACGAAAAGCTGCTCAGGGTGCCAAAAAGTGCAAAATGCACCTCCGATTGCACCGCTGCATCCATGGGAATGGCCTTCAACCCCATGGCAACGTGTACATATTGACTTTGCTGGTCCTTTCATGGACTCCATGTTTTTAATTGCGGTGGACGCACATTCTAAATGGCCAGAAGTGATTAAGATGACTACCACTACCTCGGAAAAGACGATCGCGGTGTTAAGAACGATATTTGCGAGAAATGGATTGCCAGAACAAATATGTTCAGACAACGGACCGCAGTTCGTGTCAGAAGAATTCCAGAGATTCATGAAGAAGAATGGGGTGAAACATTATACCTCTGCCCCATATCATCCGGCTACAAACGGGTTGGCCGAGAGATTTGTACAAACGTTTAAAAAAGCAATAAAGGCCATGAGCGAAGATCAGATTCCACTACAACACAAGGTGGACAAATTCCTACTGGCATATCGAAACGCCACTCATGCAGTGACAAACCAAAGTCCTGCCATGATGTTCTACAACAGGAGGTTGCGGTCCAGGTTGGACTTGTTAAAACCAAATGTGCGGAGGGAAGTTGAAAACAAACAGTTCCAGCATATAAATAACAAGACCACTCGGAGTTTCGAAATAGGACAACCAGTGTTAGCCCGGGACTATAAAAACGAGAAATGGCAATCTGGAACAATTCGGGCCAGACAAGGACCCCTGATGTACATGGTAGATATTGGTGAAAATGTAATACGGCGTCATGCTGACCAACTGGTAGAATCGAGAACAAGGGTCGAACCCATGGTTATGGCAGAGACAACCGTGAAAGAAGTTAGTGAACCTGAAGCATCTACCTCAGAAGTGAATGTACCTGATGATGTCCAATCCATAAGAGACCAACTAGATGAGTCACCCCAGCAACGAGAATCAGAGACCCCTGAAAGGCGTTATCCAACTCGGATCAGGAGGCCTCCTCAGAGACTGAATCTTTGAACTGTTTTGCATGAAGTTGTATATATATATGTTATTATGTTATGTTAAATGGGGATATAACTGTTAAGCTAAAAAGGGAGGATTGTGGTGTATGTAACCTGTTCCACCTTAAGAGAACTACCTTAAGAGATGTACTACTTTCTCTTGGCTGCTGTATACTGTAATACTGTAATACCGGTGGTGACCACACCGGTATATAAGTGTTGTGCAAGGATTTGCTGGGCAGTTCAGCCCTGACCTTCGAATAGTAAAGACCTGTTAAAAGTTATCCTTGTTGTCTGTGTCCAGTGATTGATCCTAAACCTAACTGGGACATACAGACTCAACACAAATCTTTGAAGGTGGCAGGACAAGTTGATAAAGATATTAAAAAAGCATACGGGATCCTTGGCTTTATAAATAGAGGCATAGGGCTGGATTTTGATACTGGGGCGGTCTGGGGTCATGTAATCCGCATTTCGTGTTAGCCACCCGATTCTAAATCGATGTGGGAGAATGATGCCATTTTAACTTAATTGGGCAATTGAGTTCCAACGTGTGGGAACCCATGGCCAATGAGTTTTTCCAGTCTGAAAGTCGCCTCCGATGACGTCATCATTGCTGCTGCATTTAAGGTCTGCAACAAGCCTTGATCTTCTGCAGACTGCCAAGCTTTTGCCTTTGCATGTTAGAGGCACCTGCCAGCCAGAGACCTAGGTCTGCACCCCGCTTTGATGACGTTGGCCTGCAGGCTTTAGTAGAGGGAGCAAAAGCAAATAAAGAGGTGCTCTTCCCTTCTTCAGGGAAGAAGAAGCCTCCCCAGCAAACCAAGGCTGTGTGGATCCAGGTGGCAGAGGAGGTCAACTCTTTGTCACTAACCCGCAGAACCTGGCTTCAGTGCAGGAAGAGGTTTCATGACCTTCTGCACACTGGAAAAGTGAGTATGAATTTCCCATCACCCTCAATCTGATCCCCATTGCCTCTCCTCACCAACACTCAGCTTTAGCAATCGCTTCCTCCACATCCCACTTGACACTGACATCCATGCACCCTTACCCATTCCCTCTCTCTCTATGGTCACATTCACCTAACTATTCGACTATGCAGCCCTCACACTCCCTATCACCGTGATGCAATTACAACTTACAACACACAGGGAGGTCCCTTGGTTTTGCTACCTCACTCCATCTGTCTCCTTCTAAGCATCAATGCTATGGATTCTCTACACTCACTCCTTCATTCTCACTCAAACTCCACTTGTCTCCCTCATTGCAGGAAAAGAGAGCTCACAATAAGAGGGAAAGAGCGAGGACAGGAGGAGGGCCACCCTCAGTAGCCCAGCTCAGCCCTTGGGAGGAGGCGGTCCTGGAGATTGTGGGAGTGGAGGACGATGCGCAAGTGGGGGACGGACAGACGGGTGCATCACAGCAAGCTGGTGACAGAATAGTTTTCCATCTCTCTCATTGACATTGCATGAGTCACTGATAATGATTCTGAAGCTCTAACAGATGGACTTATGATCATCTGCAATATACAATGTGCATGTAACCTTCGCATCACATCTCTGACTCTTTCCTTTACTCCCCCACAGGACCATCGCAAGCACCCGTCCCCACTAGCCAGGAGGAAGAGCCTGAGCATCCTGACTCCTCAGAGGAAGCTGCAACCTCTGAGGGCACAGCACAGCAGAATTCAGTGCACCCAGCACTAGCGCAGACACTCAGACCTCGGTGGGACCTTCGCGAGATAGAGTCGTATTGTCACCTGGTGTATCACAGCTCACAAGTGAGCATCAGCAGATGGTGGAGACAGGGACAGCAGTGGAGAGTCCTAGTCGGAGGGCGCAGGACTCTGCCAGCTCGGCTCAGCTGCATGTCGACCCTCTGCCTCTGGATCCATCCATAAGATCAGCAGTGCTGGAACTCCAGGAACAGATGCAGGAGTCTCTGGCAGGTTTTGTCTCCAGGGTCGCTGTGAGTGTGGAGTGAATGGAGGAGTCCATTGCAAACATGAGCAGAGCCTTTGTGGAGTCTGGCGCATGACCGCATCACCACTGAAAGGATGGCAACCTCTATGGAGGTGATAGGTCGCCAGAGTGCAGAAAACATGGTGAGTGTTCTGAATAGAATGACATCTCTGGAGGAGCTATGGTCATCTATTGAACAGAGAAACCAGACCTTCATGGAAGTCCTTCTGAGTAGGACTGCCAATGCAGATACGGGCCCCCATGGCCCCCCTGATGTGCCGCAAGGTGCTCTCAAACCACTTGCAAGCGCTGAGGGGGACCTGACCCATGAGAGGGAAGTTGGTGGCAGACATTAAGGCTTCTCTCCAAGCACTCACACTTCCATACCACTGCAGAGCCCTCGGTCAGAGCCTCACCAGAGTCCACACCCAACTGAGATTGGCGTCTCAACCCCTGCACAGCCGCAGGAGCAGCAGACTGTTGGCGAGCCCTCACAGGTTCGCAACCCCAGAGGACGCCCGCCAAAAGTGTCGAGACAGGAGCAGCAAGAAAGTGAGCAAGAGGCCTCCACATCTGCTGAAGCCACAGGGGAAGCGCCACGTGGGAGCACGCGTAAGAGAAAGATACTGCACAAATAGTCATAAGGGTAGTCACTTGGGTGAAATTTGATGTTTAATATTAAAAAGCCATCAGATGGTTACTGTAAATAAAGAATCTGATGGCTACTGCTGCAATTGTGGCGTGTGTCATTTTGCTAATGGGACTTCCACATTGAGGGCTTAGGATTACTTGGTATATGCCTCAGTTGAGTGAAGGTGGCGAGAGGGGTTTCCCAGGAGGTCACACTGGAGATGGGTGTCAGGCTCCAAACTTCCACAACAATGGGTATGCCTTCTAAAAGTTCCCCCAGACCTGAGACAACAAAGTCCTGCCACCTGCAAATGATGGCTGATCGAATCTCCTATTTAATGGTTGAGCTGCAGCTGATAGTCAGCAATCCAATTGTGCTACCGCCAGGTTTCACCGTCGTGTTTCAGAACAGACGGGCTTCACGTGGGAAAAGGGTTAAAATCACAAAGGCCTATCAAAAGTTTGAAGTCAAGATGGTGACCGAGGCGGTCCGGAGGTAAGCGCTCTCCCTGCTTCGGACAGCCCGCTCCCCCGCCGCCCGCTCCCGCTGCCGGAGCGATGTGTTCGGCGAGTCGGGCGGAGGCAGCGCAGCAGCCACGACAACCCGCTGCAGCACGTCGGCCGGCAGCTCCTCGGCGGGAAGCTCGCATTCCGACTGGGACGAGGGGAGCCGGGCATGGCGGCCAGAGGCTGGACCGTGAGTGGGAGAAGCAGGCCCCGGGCCGTGGAGCCGGCGACAGTGAGGAGGAGGCCGCAGCGACCGGAGCTTATACATCTCGACGATGTGTTCGGCGAGTCGGGCGGAGGCAGCGCAGCAGCAGTAAGCAGCAGCAGCAGCTACGACGACCCGCTACAGCACTGATGTGCCTCAATAATCCCGAGACTCGATGTTAGCGAAACAAAACAAGGCTTTTATTAACTTAGAAGATAACACGCAGTGGAGAGAGGTATCTTCCCTGGAGGTCTGCAGTACTGGCTGTGAGGCCAGACTGAGCTGGCTTACATAGAGGCCAGGTATGGGCGGAGCCCTACACAAAACACATTCCATACATTCCAATACACAATACAATGGTGAGGAGAAACCTGAAACCAACCACAGTCACAGGCAATACAATGGTAAGGGGGAACCTGAATCCAACCACAGTCACAGGCAGTGATGAATGGAATATTTCATCACATTCACCCCTTCTATAGATTTAGTCTGTTCGGGGGTTTGGTAGTCCTCTGCGACCGACGTGGCTGTTGTGGTGTCGCGGGTGTCGGCTGGGTGTCCCCGGTGGCCTCCTGGGTCTCTGCCGGGGGTGCCGCCAGGGTTGTTGAAGGGGTAGTTGGTGGGGGTGCCGTTGGTCGATGTTCTTCCGGGGGTGATGAAAGAGTAGTGGGTGGGTAAGAGTTGCTGTGGTCGTTGTTGCTGCTATTGCCATGGTTGTTGTCGTTACCAGCTGGGGCGACGTCTTTTATTGACACGGTGTCCTCCCTTCCGTCGGCGTGCCGGACATACGCGTATTGGGGGTTGGCGTGGAGTAGGTGCACTGGCTCCACGAGAGGGTCCGTCTTATGGCCCCTCACATGCCTTCGCACGAATACCGGACCCGGGGTGGAGAGCCATGACGGCATGGATACGCCTGAGGTGGATTTCCGGGGGAAGCTAAACATTCGTTCATGAGGCGTGGCATTAGTGGCAGTACACAATAGCGACCGTATCGAATGGAGCACATCTGAGAGGACTTCCTGCCAGCGGAAGATAGGGAGGCCCTTGGTCCTTAGAGCTAGAGTGACTGCTTTCCATACTGTCCCGTTCTCTCGCTCCACTTGACCGTTACCCCGGGGGTTGTAGCTGGTGGTACGGCTCGTGGCGATACCCCTGGACAGCATGTACTGGCGTAGCTCTTCACTCATGAAGGACGCCCCCCTATCCGTGTGGATGTAGCTCGGCATACCGAACAGGCAGAACAGGCTGTTGAGGCATTTAATGACCGTGGCGCTGGTCATGTCTGGGCAGGGGAAGGCGAATGGGAACCGGGAGTATTCGTCCACAATGTTCAGGAAGTAAACATTGCGGTCGACGGACGGGAGGGGGCCCTTGAAATCTAAGCTGAGCCGCTCAAAGGGCCGTGTAGCTTTGATTAAGTGGGCTCTATCAGGGTGGTAGAACCGAGGCTTGCACTCAGCGCAAGTGCGGCAGTTCCTGGTCAGAGACCGAACTTCCTCAATCGAGTAGGGTAAGTTGCGGGACTTTATGAAGTGGAACAGCCGCGTGACCCCTGGGTGACAGAGGTCGTTGTGGAGGGTCTGTAGCCGATCCCCGGTGGCGCTGGCACACATCCCTCGTGAGAGGGCATCTGGGGATTCGTTAAGGGCCCCTGGCCGGTAAATGATGTCATACTCGAAGGTGGAGAGCTCGATCCGCCACCTAAGAATCTTATCATTTTTGATCTTCCCCCTCTGTTTATTATTGAACATAAACGCTACCGACCGCTGGTCGGTAAGTAGGGTGAAGCGTTTGCCGGCTAGGTAGTGGCGCCAGTGGCGCACTGCCTCCACGATGGCTTGGGCCTCCTTTTCCACGGAGGTGTGTCTGATCTCGGGCCCTTGGAGGGTCCTCGAGAAGAAAGCTACGGGCCGCCCCGCCTGGTTGAGGGTGGCCGCCAAGGCAAAGTCAGACGCATCACTTTCCACTTGAAATGGAGTGTTCTCGTCCACTGCCTGTAGCGTGGCCCGCTCAATATCCTGCTTAATGCTTTTGAAGGCGGCGTGGGCCTCAGCAGAGAGCGGAAAAGAGGATGCTTTCAAGAGGGGGTGGGCTTTGTCGGAGTAGTTGGGGACCCATTGGGAATAATAAGAAAATAACCCCAGGCACCTTTTCAGGGCTTTGGGAGTGTTGGGCAGGGGCAGCTCCCGTAGGGGGCGCAATCGGTCGGGGTCTGGTCCGATTTCCCCATTCTCCACCACGCTGCCTAGTATGCAGAGGCGCGTGGTGTTGAAAACGCACTTGTCCTCGTTGTAGGTGAGGTTGAGTTTTTGTGCGGTTTTCAGGAACCTCTCGAGGTTCGAGTCGTGATCCTGCTGGTTGTGACCGCAGATGGTGACGTTGTCGAGGTAGGGGAAGGTTGCCTGCAAGTGGTGGTCATCGACCATGCGATCCATCTCCCTCTGGAAGACCGAGACCCCATTCGTCACCCCAAAGGGGACTCTGAGGAATTGGTAGAGGCGTCCGTTCGCCTCGAAGGCGGTGTACGGGCGGTCCTCTGGTCTGATAGGGAGCTGGTGGTACGCTGACTTGAGGTCGATGGTGGAGAACACCCGGTATTGGGCGATTTGGTTCACCATTTCTGATATGCGGGGTAGCGGGTAGGCGTCTAGTTGGGTGTACCTGTTGATCGTTTGGCTATAGTCGATCACCATCCGTTTCTTCTCGCTACCCCTTACCACCACCACTTGGGCGCGCCACGGGCTATTGCTGCATTCAATAATGCGCTCTTTCAGGAGCCTGTCTACCTCGGTTGCGATAAACCGCCTGTCCTCCCAGCTGTACCTCCTGCTTTTGGTCGCTATTGGCCGGCAGTTAGGGGTAAGGTTCGCGAATAGCGAAGGCGGCTTTACCTTCAGGGTAGCCAGGCCGCACACTGTGAGGGGCGGCTGGGACCCACCGTACTTGAGCGTGATGCTTTGGTGGTTGCACTGGAAATCCAGGCCCAAGATCACGCTCGTGCATAGATTCTTCATGATTAGTACTTTAAAATTATCGTATACAGTCCCGTTAACGGACAATTGTACCGTGCAGTAACCCAGAATGGTCGATGTCTGGGTTTTATCAGCCATAGAGATGGTACCCCGAGTAGGGACCACCTTTAGGGAGAGTTGTCGTGCCAGTTCCGGGTGGATAAAACTCTCTGTGCTTCCACTGTCAATTAAACATTTAACCCCGCACCCGTTTACCTCGATGTCCACCATTGATTTGGATAGCGGGTGGGGCCTGGTCTGGTCCACTGTGACCGATGCCACTGTAGGGCCCTGATCGAGACAAGATGGCGTCCGCGCTGTCTGCTCACAAGATGGCGGACCCCACGAGGTCGGGCAAGATGGCGTCCAAGATGGCCGCTCCCACGGCGCACACGCGGCGGTGGCGGGTTTTGGTTTTCCAGCGGGGTTCCCTCTGCACACCTTCCCAAAGTGCCCCTTCTTACCGCACTTAAAGCAGGTGGTGCCTTTCGCCGGGCACAGGTTTCTGGTGTGCTTTGGCTGCCCGCAGAAGTAGCAGTTGGGTCCCCGACGCATCGCGGCTGTCGTAGGGCTTCTGGGGGGAGAGCGGGGCCCCGACGGTGTCGGGCTGCCAGGCGGGGAAGATGCCTTCCAAGATGGCGGCGCCCTTGGTGCACACGTGGCGGCATGGACGGCGCGGGCTGAAGAGTAGGCGTCCGAGTTTCTCTGGGTCACATCCAGGGATCGCGTGGTGTCCGCAGCCTGTTTCAGGTCCAATCCCGTTTTTTCCAGCAGTCTTTGCCGGATGTAAGTGGAGCTGAGGCCTGTGATAAAGGCATCGCGAACAAGCTCGTCGGTGTACACTGCGGCTTTTACATCTCGGCACTTGCAGTCTTTGCCAAGCATTTTCAGGGTGCCTAGGAACTCCTCCACCGATTCCCCAGGTCGCTGTGCGCGAGTGGCGAGCAGATGCCTGGCATACACCTCATTCGTAGGCTGCTGGTAATGCGCCTTTAAGATGTCGCAGGCGGCCAGGTACGTGTCGGCGTCTTGGATGAGGGGGTAAACCCGGTGGCTTACCCAATTCCGCAGAATTCCGAGTTTCATACTCGCAGCGTCCGTAGCGTCTTTGACGGCTGCGGAATTGTCCAGGAAGAATTCCATACACATAAACCAGTGTCCGAAGCGTGCTGATGCGTCCGGAGCATGCTGATCCAAATCCAAACGTTCGGGTTTCAGGAGTTGATCCATTGTGTTGAAAAATAAATTAATAAAATTGATGTGCCTCAATAATCCCGAGACTCGATGTTAGCGAAACAAAACAAGGCTTTTATTAACTTAGAAGATAACACGCAGTGGAGAGAGGTATCTTCCCTGGAGGTCTGCAGTACTGGCTGTGAGGCCAGACTGAGCTGGCTTACATAGAGGCCAGGTATGGGCGGAGCCCTACACACAACACATTCCATACATTCCAATACACAATACAATGGTGAGGAGAAACCTGAAACCAACCACAGTCACAGGCAATACAATGGTAAGGGGGAACCTGAAACCAACCACAGTCACAGGCAGTGATGAATGGAATATTTCATCACAAGCACATCGGCCGGCAGCTCCTCGGCGGGAAGCTCGCAGTCCGACTGGGAGGAGGGAGAGCCGGGCATGGTGGCCAGAGGCCGGACTGTGAGCGGGAGAAGCAGGCCACCACATCGTGGAGCCGGCAACAGTGAGGAGGAGGCCGCGGTGACGGAGCGGCTGAGGGACATCACGTTCCCACTGCCATTGGATGCCATTGAATTGACTTTTCTGAACATGGCGCTGGAGAATAGCGACGTGTCTCTGTGAGTGATCGGGGAGTAAGCATTCCATTGTACTAGTTACATATGGCAAATAAAATTGAAATTGAATTGAATTGAAATGGCATTATAGAGGCAATTTAGTGCTTGTTAAGGGCCTTAACGGCCTATCCCGCCTCTTGGAAGTAGGATGGAGAAGGGACCAGTAGACACGATTTAATAAAAATTGTTTGGAGGCGGGGTTGGGCCCGCCCACCAGTTTTTGCAATTTTAACCCCCCACACGCCTCCGAACCCGCCTCAACGGCCCAGTGAAAATCGAGCCCATAGAGTACAAACAACAGCTTCAATAACAACAACTTGTATTTATATAGCACCTTTAACATAGTAAAAGGTCCCAAGGCACTTCACAGGAGTGTTATAAAACAAAAATTTGACACCGAGCCACATAAGAAATTAGGGCAGATGACCAAAAGCTTGGTCAAAGAGGTAGGTTTTAAGGCGCGTCTTAAAGGAGGATGGAGAGGTGGAGAGGTTTAGGGAGGGAATTCCAGAGCTTAGGGCCTAGGCAGCTGAAGTCATGGCCACCAATGGTTGCATGATTGTAACCAGGGAATGCTCAAGAGGGCAGAATTAAAGGAGCACAGATATCTCGGGGGGGTTGTGGGGCTGGAGGAGATCACAGAGATATAGAGGGGCGAGGCCATGGAGGGATTTGAAAACAAGGATAGAATTTTAAAATTAAGGCGTTGCTTAACCAGGAGCCAGTATAGGTCACCGAACACAGGGGTGATGGATGAATGGGACTTGCTGCAAGTTAGGACATGGACAGCTGAGTTTTGGATGACCTCAAGTTTTCGTAGGGCAGAATATAGGAGGCCAGCCAAGAGTGCGTTGGAATAGTCAAGTTTAGAGGTAACAAGGGCATGGATGAGCGTTTCAGCAGCAGATGAACTGAGGCAGAAGCGGAGATGGGCAATGTTACGGAGGTGGAAGTAGGCGGTCTTAGTTATGCAACGGATATGTGGTCGGAAGCTCATTTCAGGGTCAAATATGGCACCAAGGTTGAGAACGGTCTGGTTCAGCCTCAGAAAGATGCTAGGGAGAGGGATGGAGCCGGTGGCTAGGGAATGGAGTTTGTGCCAGGGACCAAAGACAATTACTTCGGTCTTCCCAATATTTAATTGGAGAAAATTTGTGCTCATCCAGTGCTGGATGTCGGACACACAGACTGACAATTTAGAGTCCATGGAGGGGTCAAGAGAAGAGGTGGTGAGGTAGAGCTGAGTGTCGTCAGCGTACATGTGGAAGCTGATGCTGTGTTTTCTGTTGATATTGCCAAGGGGAAGCACATAGATGAGAAATAGGAGGGGGCCAAGAATTGGTCAACTGTGTCAAAGGTTGCTGACAGGACGAGGAGGAATAGTTTACCTTTGTCACAGTCACAAAGGATATCATTTGTGACTTTGATGAGAGCCATTTCGGTACTGCAACTGTAGGATTCGCAAAATCCAGGAAAATACAGCCTACATTTTAAAACCCCTGAAATGGCCACATTTTTAAGAGCACAAGATTGAGTCGGCAGATCACATGACTCATTTCAGAAGGACATACCACTGCAATACCTTAAAGAAACCTGAGTCACCACCGATTGGAAAATTCCAGACTGACTGCAATTGATATGGTAATAAAGGTAGCAGCAGTAACGAAGTCAAAAACAAAGGACTTGCACTTGAAAAGGTCATGTTAATCGCCAGATAAACGTAAACCCATCACTGAAATCACAGAGCACAGACAAGACCCATTATCTGCATCAAACTCAGCGGGACACGGGACATAACCCACCAGTTTGGTTTCGGCCACGATTAAAGTCGTTAAACTAAAGTACCAGCTTTTGTCAAAGTAGCCGGCCCAAAACTTTGACAAAAGAAAATCCCTGATTTGGCGCCAAAGGGCAAGGAAACGGTATAACTGTTGGGGGAAAATCAACGGGCAGAAGGTACGATCGGAGGCAGAGAACAACGAGAGGTTAAGGTTAAGTTGAACGGTTCGAGTGGAGAGGTCCGATTAGGAGGTTCGATTACGGTTCGAGGAGCACGGAGGTTCTACAAGTTCGAGCAGGAGAGCAGGTTCAGGAACCCGTCCCAGAAGGAAGATCAATCGGGAATCCTGGAAGCTACAGGAGCACCAAGGTCGAGGACAGTTTTAAAACCCTGGTGAGCATAGAGGCCCAACTCCACCTAGCTGACCTAGTAGAGGGATACTTTAGAGACGGGAGGGTTTTAATATTAAGGGCTTTGTAATCGGGAGTGTTATTTATCCTTCGTTGTACCGCGCGCTTTCCCCACCCCCGTTTTATTATACCGCAGCTAATGAATTGATGTATTTTAAGATAGTCAAAGTAATTCTTGTGTGTTAAATTTTAGGTCCCATTGGGAGGCGTGTTAATGATTTTGTCTGTGTTGTTTCTTTGTTCCCTGTGTTTTTATTCTCCTTATAAATAAAGAAACCATTAATTTTAAAACTTACCTTGTCTCACCTGATCCATTTGTCTTCCGAGTCACAAGTTGGGCCAACACATCAAGGTAGTCTGGCAATAAGTCCAGTGTCTAGAATCAGTGAGGGGGGAGCGCTTCGAAACCGCTCACGAGCAGTGTGAAATCAAGAATCGATCTCGCACACCACAAGCTCGTTAAAAAGACCCCTTACAGGCAAGGGTGGAAACCAGATTGGAGGGATTTAAACATGTAGTTGTGGGAAAGATGGGCACAGATTTGGGAGGCAACAACACGTTCAAGGGCTTTAGAGAGGAAAGGGAGGTTGGAGAAGGGGCGGTAGTTTGCAAGAACAGAAGGGTCAAGGGTTGGTTTTTGAGGAGAGGGGTGATGATGGCAGATTTGAGGGAGAGGGGACAGTACCTGAGGAGAGAAAACCGTTAACAATGTCAGCTAACATGGGAGCCAGAAAAGGAAGTTGGGTGATCAGCAGTTTAGTGGGAATAGGGTCGAGAGAGCAGGAAGTGGGTCTCATGGACAAGATGAGTGCAGAGAGGTCATGAGGGGAGATCGGAGAGAAACTGAAGAAAGATGCAAGTTCAGGGCTAGGGCAGGGGGGAACCTTAGAGGAAGTTTGGCCCGGTGGGCTAGGGGAAGGATTGGAAGTGGCAGAGGCAGTTGATCGGATGGTCTCAATCTTAAGAGACAAATAAGTCCATGAGCTCCTCACACTTCTTGTTGGAGGTGAGGGTGGATGAGACAGGGGAGAGGGGGTTTAAGAAGATGGTTAGCAGTAGAGATTAGAAACCGGTGTTTACTTTGCATTCCAGAATGATCCTGGAATAGTGAGCAGTTTTGGCATATAAGAGTAGGACTTAATAATGCTTTATGTGGGCCAGCCAGATGTGGCGGTGAATGGCTAAACCAGTTGTGCTCCATGTTGAGTCTGTGTGTCCCAGTTATGCTTATTATAAATCACTGGACACAGACAACAAGAATAACTTTAACAGGTCTTTACTATTCGGAGGTCAGGGCTGAACTGCCCAGCAAATCACTACACAACGTTTATATACCGGTGTGGTCACCACCGGTATTACAGTATACAGCAGCCAAGAGAAAGTAGTACATCTCTTAAGGTAGTTCTCTTAAGGTGGAACAGGTTACATACACCACAATCCTCCCTTTTTAGCTTAACAGTTATATCCCCATTTAACATAACATAATAACATATATATATACAACTTCATGCAAAACAGTTCAAAGATTCAGTCTCTGAGGAGGCCTCCTGATCCGAGTTGGATAACGCCTTTCAGGGGTCTCTGATTCTCGTTGCTGGGGTGACTGATCTAGTTGATCTCTTATGGATTGGACATCATCATCAGGTACATTCACTTCTGAGGTAGATGCTTCAGGTTCACTAACTTCTTCCACGGTTGTCTCTGCTGTAACCATGGGTTCGACCCTTGTTCTCGATTCTACCAGTTGGTCAGCATGACGTCGTATTACATTTTCACCAATATCTACCGTGTACATCAGGGGTCCTTGTCTGGCCCGAATTGTTCCAGATTGCCATTTCTCATTTTTATAGTCCCGGGCTAACACTGGTTGTCCTATTTCAAAACTCCGAGTGGTCTTGTTATTTATATGCTGGAACTGTTTGTTTTCGACTTCCCTCCGCACATTTGGTTTTAACAAGTCCAACCTGGACCGCAACCTCCTGTTATAGAACATCATGGCAGGACTTTGCTTTGTCACTGCATGAGTGGCGTTTCGATATGCCAGTAGGAAATTGTCCACCTTGTGTTGTAGTGGAATCTGATCTTCGCTCATGGCCTTTATTGCTTTTTTGAACGTTTGTACAAATCTCTCGGCCAACCCGTTTGTAGCCGGATGATATGGGGCAGAGGTATAATGTTTCACCCCATTCTTCTTCATGAATTTCTGGAATTCTTCTGACACGAACTGCGGTCTGTTGTCTGAACATATTTGTTCTGGCAATCCATTTCTTGCAAATATCGTTCTTAGCACCACGATCGTCTTTTCCGAGGTAGTGGTAGTTATCTTAATCACTTCTGGCCATTTAGAATGTGCGTCCACCGCAATTAAAGACATGGAGTCCATGAATGGACCAGCAAAGTCAATATGTACACGTTGCCATGGGGTTGAAGGCCATTCCCATGGATGCAGCGGTGCAATCGGAGGTGCATTTTGAACTTTTTGGCACCCTGAGCAGCTTTTCGTCAGATCCTCTATCTGTTGGTCGATACCTGGCCACCACACATAAGCCCTAGCAAGGCTTTTCATCTTGACTCCCCCCAGATGACCTTCATGCAGTTCCTTTAGAACTCTCTCTCTTAACTTAGGAGGAATAATCACCCTTGTTCCATACATCAATGTTCCTTGACAGACGGACAGCTGTTCTCGTCTTGCTGAGAATGCCGGTAACAGTGGATCACCATGTGCTGGCCATCCCTTCACTGTCAATTCGTAGACCCGGGACAGTGTCGGGTCGTTCCTGGTTTCTCTTTCAATACTTGCATTGGTGACTGGTAAACATTCGATGATGGTCGAGTGAAATAACTCAACAGGGTCAACCGTCGGTGCCTCCTCCGCTGTAGGTAGTGGCAGGCGCGACAGCCCATCAGCATTACCATGCTGCTTTGTACCTTTGAATTCAATCTGATATTGATGTGCCCCTAGGAAAAGGGACCATCTCTGGAGCCTCTGTGCTGTCATCACCGAAACACCCTTCTTAGGGTTAAAAATGGATACCAACGGCTGGTGGTCTGTCAGTAGCGTAAACTTTTGGCCCTGCAGGTAATGATTAAACTTCTTTACTCCCCACACAAGGCTGAGAGCCTCCCTATCTATCTGAGCATAGTTGCGCTCAGCGGAGGTCAATGATCTGGATGCGAACGCGACTGGCCTCTCCAAGCCATTTGGCAACTTGTGTGAGAGTACTGCCCCAATACCATATGGAGAAGCATCACAAGCCAAACGAATAGGCAGCGTTGGGTTGAAGTGAGCCAACACTTCCTCTGAGGTGATCAATGCCTTGCTTTTGCGAAAGGCCCTCTTACAGTCCTCGCTCCACTTCCATGGTACTCCCTTCTGCAAAAGAGCGTTCAGCGGGTGCAGCACCGTGGATAAATTTGGCAGAAACTTATGGTAATAGTTAATCAACCCTAGGAACGACCTCAACTGGGATACATTATCCGGAGCGGGAGCGGGTGCAGCACCGTGGATACATTTGGCAGAAGCTTATGGTAATAGTTAATCAACCCTAGGAACGACCTCAACTGGGATACATTATCCGGAGCGGGAGCCTTCACAACAGCTTCGATCTTGTCAGGAGACTTATGAAGCCCCTCCTGGTCAATGACATGACCACAGTACGAGATCCGCTTCTGAAAGAACTCACATTTCTGGCGATTAACTCGAAGTCCATATTCTTTCAATCTGGTGAGCACCAGTTCCAAATTTGCAAGATGTTCCTCATCATCATCTCCTGTAATCAGAATATCATCCAGGTAACATTGTGTGCCTGGAATTCCCTGTAATACCTGCTCCATGGCCCTCTGCCAAATTGCTGGAGCCGATGCCACTCCAAAAACCAGTCTATTATACCGATACAAGCCTCTATGCGTGTTGATCGTGAGATACTGGCGTGACTCTTCCTCAACTTCCATCTGTAAGTACGCCTGCGCCAGGCCTATCTTGGTGAAGTGTTTCCCGCCAGACAACGAAGCAAAGATATCCTCAATCCGCGGAAGCGGATATTGCACCGTGTGAAGCACCGGATTAACAGTGATCTTGAAATCTCCACAGATGCGAACCTTCCCTGGTTCCCCCGGCTTGTTGCTCGATGAACGCTTCATGACGGGAACAATGGGCGTGGCCCACTCACTCCAGTCCACCTTAGACAGTACTCCTGAACGTTCTAGCCCTTCCAGCTCAGCTTCCACAGCAGGTCGTATCGCATAAGGTACCGGTCTGGCTTTGAAAAATTTCGGGTTTGCATGTTCTTCAACCTTGATGGTTGCTGTAATTCCTCTCAGTGTTCCCAGTCCCTGTTGGAACACCTCTTTAGCATCGTCCAATATTCTGGACAATCGTTTAGGTTTGACATCTTTTTTACCGGAATCTACCGTTAGTGCTTTTAAGGAATGCCAGTCCATATTTATTCTCCTGATCCACTCCCATCCCAGTAGTGGTGGACCTCCCTCAGGTAGCACATATAAGTCCATTCCTCGGCTTTCTTTGCCCTTGTGGACCACCTTTACCTTTATCTTTCCAATGGGGTATACTCTTTGCCCCGTGTATGTTTTCAATGCAATCTCCGTATCCCGTAGGGGAATATGTGGGAATAACCTTTTGTAATCTTGCTTATTCATGACCGTCAATGCCGATCCAGTGTCCAATTCCATCTTCACTTGGACTCCTGCTATCTGAAGTGTGACCCAGATAGTTTGGAGGTCTGCTTCATTACCCACATTGTGTACTCTTAGACAACCCAGTTCCTTACTGCTGGAGTCTGAATCTGACTTCTGTTCATCCGAACTGTTCTCTGTCACCTTGTGTACCTTTCTGCACTTTTCCTGCGGTGACTTTTTGTTGCTGGTCTTCTTTCCTGACCGGCATACTTTAGCTATGTGACCAAGCCTGCCACATTTTCTGCATTCCTGATGTTTGAACCAGCACTGGTTCTGATCGTGCGTTGTCTTTCCACGATAACACTTTACTGCACCCAAGGCCATTTGATTGGTGCTGAGTTCCGATGACCTTAGCTGCATTTCCGCAGTGCCTCTCGCTGCGGCTTCGTGCGATGCTGCAATAGTGACAGCTTTATCAAGCGTAAGATCATTCTCCTCTAGCAGTCGCTTTTGTGTTCCTTCTTTTAACAATCCACACACAAATTTATCTCTCAGCGCATCTGCTAGTCCTGTTCCAAACTGACAGTACTTTGATAGCTTACGCAGTTCAATTAAGAATTCAGCGTTGCTTTCTTCTTTCAGCTGCATTCTTCTGTAAAATTTAAATCGTTCCGCTATCAGCAGCGGCGTGGGGTTTAAATGATTTTTCAGGACAGTAACAATATTCGCGAAAGTCTGATCCGCCGGTTTATCTGGTGATACAAGGTGCTTCAATAGCCCGTACGTCTTCGCACCCATTGAGTTTAATAAGGTTAGTGCTTTCTTATCATCTGGTACCTCATTTGCTTTACAATAAACTTCCATGCGTTCTACATACGTGGCCCAATCTTCGACATCGCTATCAAAAGCATTGATGTTACCATGTTTAGGCATCCTTGCAAGTTTCTTTAAATTTTCTTTTTCCCCAAATGGCGGCTTCCCGCGCTTGTCTTCTTCCCCCGCCTACTAAAATGGCGGCTTCCCGCGCTTGGCGGTTTTTCCCGCGCTCGTCTTCTTCCCCCGCCGACTACAATGGCGGCTTCCCGCGTTTGCCTTCTTCCCCCGCTGGCTGCAATGGCGATTGCTGTGCTGCTGCCGTTCTTGCCTCCCCAGCGGTTCTCAATTCCCCAACGCTGCTTTTTGCTCCCCCGCGGTTCCCGTGGGCATTCACGCTTCCCCTGCTGTTGCGCCTCTCAGCCCCGCTTGCAGGCCGGTCCTTTACACCGGCTGCGGTTGAGTTCTCCGCGGTTCTCGTGGCCTTAACGCTGCCCCAGTCGCTGCGCCTCTCGGCCCCGATTGCAGCCCGGCCCTTTTCACCGGCCGCGGTCGAGTTCTCCGCCCTTTTTCCTCCGTTTTCCCTCCCCTACTCCACAGCCAATGCGGCCGACTTTCTGCTCGTGTCGCTGATCGGCTTACCCACCACCGTGGTAGAAGGGATGATCACTGCCTGTCGCTGATGGAGGGCTTCGTGGTCAGAATTTTTCTTTTTAACCCGGGTTCTCGATGCCTCCCGTGCGATGTGGTGCTCAGCAGGATGATGAGGGCGGATGCCTCTTCTCGACGCCCGTTCTGAGGACGAAGCTGCCTTGGATGTAAAACTGCCGCAGGGTAAGATCGGACTCGTCGCCACTGTTGAGTCTGTGTGTCCCAGTTATGCTTATTATAAATCACTGGACACAGACAAGAATAACTTTAACAGGTCTTTACTATTCGGAGGTCAGGGCTGAACTGCCCAGCAAATCACTACACAACGTTTATATACCGGTGTGGTCACCACCGGTATTACAGTATACAGCAGCCAAGAGAAAGTAGTACATCTCTTAAGGTAGTTCTCTTAAGGTGGAACAGGTTACATACACCACACTCCATATCCATTCAAGTCTGCGTCCCTTGGACTTAAGGAATCACAGATGAGTGCTGTATCGGGGGAATGGCCAGGGTGAGAGAGGGTAATTGTTTTAATAGGGACTAGGGCATCAAAGGTGGTGGTGAGGGTGCGGTTGAGCAGCATAGAGGACCAAAGGCTGGACAGTTGGGATTTCAGCCAAGCTTCCTTACAAAAGCAAGAAAATAATGCTAAACCTTTATAAATCACTGGTTAGACCTCAGCTAAAATATTGTGTATAATTCTGGGCACCACACATTAGGAAGGATGTCTAGGCCTTGCAAAGGATATTTACCAGAATGGTACCGGGGTGTTGGAATTCAGTTAAGTGGAGAAACTAGAGAAGCTGGGATTGTTCTCCTTATAGCAAGTTAATGGGATATTTAAGAAGGTGTTCAAAATTATGGGGTGGTTGATAAAGTAGATAGGGATAAACTGTTTCCACTGGCAGTAGGGCTGGTAACCAGAGGACACAGATTTAAAATAATTGGCAAAAAGGCCAGAGGGGAAATGCAAATTTTTTTTACTCAGCGAATTGATATGATCTGGAATGCATTGCCTGAAAGGGTGGTGCAGATTCAATAGTAACTTTCAAAAGAATATTGGAATTGAGTTAAAAAGGAAAAATTTGTAGGGCTACAGGGAAACAGCAGGGGAGTGGGACTAATTGGATAGTTCTTTCAGAGAGCTGGCATAGGAACGATGGGCCAAATGGCCTCCTTCTTTGTTGTATGATTCTAGGATAAGAAAGTGAAAGAGAAAAAAGAAATCAGCAACAACACCTTGCATTTGTATAGCGCCTTTAACAGAGTATAACAACCCCAGATACTTTACAGAAGTGATTAACAAACAAAATTTGACACCAAGTCACAGAAGGAGATATTAGGTCAGGTGACAAAAAGCTTGCTCAAAGAGGTATGTTTTAAGGAGCGTCTTAAAGGAGGGGGAGAGGTAGAGAGGCGGAGAGGATTGGAGTGGAATTCCAGAGTTTAGGGCCTAGGCAGCCATGGCCGCCAATGATGGTACGAAGAAAATCGGGGATGTGCAAGAGGCTAGAGTTGCAGGAGCGCAGAGATCTCGGAGGGTTGTTGGGCTGGAGGAGGTTACAGAGATAGGGAGGGGTGAGGCCATGGAGGGATTTGAAAAGGATGAGAATTTTAAAACTGAGGCGTTGTCGGACTGGGAGCCAATGTAGGTTAGGAAGCACAGAGGTGATGGATGAATGAGATTCGGGTACGAGTTAGGATACGGGCAGCAGAGTTTTGGATGAGCTCAAGTTTACAGACAGCACAAGGTGGGAGTCCAGCCAGGGGAGCATTGGAATAGTCGAGTCTAGAGGTAACAAAAGCAAGGGACAGACTTTTTTTGTTGATACCTCATACCACAGCATTAATTTCCAACTATAGCATATATAAAATGACAGTTGGAAATCTGTGTGTAAGTATACCCTTAAAAAAAAATTCCCTCCTCTCTTGTTAAGATTTTGACTTAGTGTACAGCCCCATGTGCCAGTTGCCTCTCATTATCTCACCTAAGCAGCCATTACTTATGTGTGACTGTTGCTGATTGTAGTGGGGGAACAAAACGAAGAAGAAATGGAATGGGGGGGTTAAATCTAAAACATACAAAAAATAAACCAGATTTTTTATGTTGTAAACATAAAAAAGTTGACGGTGAGCCTTCATGTATTATTCATTCGAGAAACAGACTGCAGTCATAGGCAGTAATTCTTTATGACTAAGGACCTCTGACTTGTTTACTTAGGTTGGTTACTTTATTGATAATTAGCAATTCCTAATTTCGATTTGAGTTATCTAAAGAACCACGTAGGCCAATTACGGGAAGGAGAAAAAAAACTTTAACCGATCGCTATCTGTTTCTGACTAATCTACAGTTCCGGCTAGTAACCATAAATACTGCATAAATTACTGGAGCAACTCGCTGTTTTGTATGCTGTGCAGCTAATCTGCAGTATGTATTTCTTGTATCAAACGCCAAGCGTGTGTGCGCGCGCGCGCACAGCAAAACGACTCCAAAAATTCTTTATATTTTATTCCACTGTTACACATATATTAAAATGTCTGTGCATTTATTATAAATATATATAGACATAAATGCTTCTGCATCCATAAGCATGTATTATTAGTGTTGCGCACACGCATGTGGACTCCAACGGTCCAGGCTTCAAAAAAATACAGTCGCAGCCCATTCGTCGCGCCGTTGACTTTCTGCTATGACCCGCCCTCTCTTGGTGAGGTGCCCGGGACAACGCGCCGCCCCCGCCTGCCCGTGCGGCCAGTGTAACATTTGGGACATTGTTCGAAACCAGTGACGTAGGGTGCCATTCATTCTCCTCCGTGGAGCCGAATCCACTATCGTCTTCAGTGACAGAATGGAGGGGGGGGGGAATCTCTAGAAGAAATAGTTCAGTTACAAATAAGATCATACAGAACACCAGCTCTGATGAACCGAATGGCGTATTAAAACATTCACTATTTGAAAATAAAATACTTAATTGGGGAAAAAAACTACAGAATTCCCCATCTAGACACACGGTAAGATCTGGTTTCCCCCGCCTTAGGAATGGGCGCTTCTGAGGTGACGTCAGCCTTTGTTTACAACTGAAAGGGTGTGTGTGTGTGGGCGCGGGACTCGGCGCAGCGGGTGTCGCTTCGCTCAGCGCAAACACCTTCCTTTCACAGCACAGTGCCTTGTTTTTGTAGAACTAATACAATTTTTTTGAGATTGGGAGTAAAAGTTTGTTTTTGATCCCCCCAAAAATGTTTTCAAATACAAGCTAATGTGTTCAATTGGCTGCCAAAAAAAAACGACAGAGGGAGGAACTACTACCGCTCCCAGAAGCAGCAGCAGCACAGAAACAAAGCCGAGATAACATGCCGCGGCGAAGAGAGAGCTTCCTCCTCCTGGAACAGGCCGTTACAGTCGACTCGAAGGAGATCGACGCTTTAGTGGCTAAAATTGGGGAGACGCTACAGTTCCAGCGAATACCCAACAGCGGCGGCGGCGGCGGAGTGGCGAAGCAGCAGCAGCAACAACAACATCACAACCACCACCAGCAGCAACAATATAAGCAACATCATCATCACTACCAGCAGCAGGAGCCGCGTGGCTCAGCCAGGTGTGGAATGTGTTGTATCGAGCGCTGGAAGGCTCCGAGTCGCAACAAGCCGTACAGCGTTCCAAGCCGAGCCCGAGACTCGGCCATGGGGACATCGGCGGCGAACGGCAAGAGCGAAAACATGCGGCCGGCCCCCGGCTCGGCGGAGCACGACGCTCACCAAAAGCTCGAGCAGCTCCTCTCGTCTGGCAACCTGATCAAAGAGGCAGTGAGGCGCCTCCACACCGAGCAGCACTACACGCACATCTACTCCGAGAAGATTACGCTCTAGGCGTCTGGACGGGCCCCGTGAGAATTTGTTCTCATTCGTGAAAGTAACGAAGAGAATTTTTTTTTAATTTTAAATCCAATAGTGTAGGTCGTGGCTTACTTTTGGAGAAGAACATCGAAACGATCACCACGCGAATTGACACAGGGCTACCGAATATTGGTGTAAAATTAATAGCTTTTAAAAAAAATTGAATTGTCTTAACGCACTGTACGGTATTCTTAGGGAGGTTAATAAAACCATTGGGATCCACCTTTGCACCAGTCCTGTGGCTACAGAGTTTTTT
This sequence comes from Somniosus microcephalus, assembly GCF_052327205.1. Classification (NCBI taxonomy): domain Eukaryota; kingdom Metazoa; phylum Chordata; class Chondrichthyes; order Squaliformes; family Somniosidae; genus Somniosus; species Somniosus microcephalus. The sequence goes on from NC_140993.1 coordinate 77,802,210, forward strand.
TGTAAAAACAAACGATCCAAAAACAGGTAATCTTTTGGATGTTGACTTCAATCTAAAGATTGCAATTTTTTCAACGGGTATACCTGAGGTTACATAATACACCATGTTTACAACAGCGAATCACGCCGTCTGGTGCTTGTTTTTCAAGGAGTCTGACACCGCAAGGTCGTTATCGGGACTGACCTTGATTTTTTTTTCTTTGGACTCCGTGTTTTGACTGACCGTTTCCACAAATGTTTGAATCCCCAAACCGTTTATCAGCTGTGGACTGAATAGCACAGGCAGCTGAGCCGAGCCGAGCCGAGCCAACCCCGCATTCCAAGAACTCTAGACACGGTACACCAGGAATTCCGTGAACTGTTTACAGTACGTGTCCTACCCCGCTGGGTTTGGGACCTGGTTTAATGGAGGAGTAGGGTTAAGATCGCTGTTATTTAATAGCCACTTAATTTTAGCTACAATAAAATAAAGTGTATACTTCGTAACGGAGTACTTTGTTGTTCCTGTTATCCGGGAATTGATGTCTTGAATAAAATATGGCAGTTTAAACAACAGTTTTTATTTGTTTTCTTTAAAATATATTTTGCATTACTGATACGTTAATTGATCATTTACATGGGTTATTCAGTTGGAAAGGAAATATGTGGTTTGGTGCATGATTACCACAAGGATTGGTTTTCTAATGTTTTCTGTACTAATAAGGAAATCATGAAGGCGTGTGAGTAATATCCTGATGTGTGTAGGGATAGGATTCTTCACCCATTTGTATTTTGGTAGGTCCACACACAGCATTGTTAGCTGTAGTGAATATTTGCACAATGAGGGGGTTCTGGTAGATAGGGAGAAACTTCAGGCTCCAATTGTAGTGCATTTATAAAAATGCAAGTTATTTTAATGCACTACGTGTGTCCCTTTTGAGTATTGAAATATTTTGCCATTTCTTGAAGCTTCTTTCATGGATATTATGCAACTGTAATTTGCTATAAATTTCCAGTGGTGGCTATTGAATAGCAGAATTAGTGCTGGAATGAGCTGAAACATGTATTTTTTTGTTGCGCTTTAGGTGGATAAATCTACAATCTAATGTAGATTCACTGAAGAGGGATGTACTAAGACAGTAAACTGCAATGCTCCTGTTGTGCTTTAAGCATCGAAATTCATATAATTTTTAAAATACTAATTAATTTTAAGTTATGTGCTGTAATTATAAAGATGGTGCCGTGGTCTATTGGAAAAATGCCCCATCAGATAATCACATTTCTTAGGAGTCCTACCAATGGGCTATTTTATTGGGGTTTTGTTTGAATTTGCAAAATCAGGTTAATCTGAATAATTTATCTAAAGTAATAACTTGTGTTGAAGGAAATATTATTATGTTTTTGATTTTTGAAACAGTTCCTTTCGTTCCAAGGATTTGTCAAGAAATTAGCTCAAAGAAGCATTGATTTAATAATTAGGAAACTATAGTGCAATTTAACATTGCCTCTAGCTGTCTATGGCTTTCTTTTCAGTGCTGTGTTTAAAGACAAGTTGCTCACAAATCTGACTGGGTCTGCCATTTCGATGCAGTAGTGTGAATGACCACTTTTCCAACATTTGTTGACTCCACTACATTTGGAATTGTTAAATTTAGTTAATGGGATGTCTACAGGGAGAACAGTTTTGTCCTTTGTGCAATTCCCTGGAGTCAATTTTCAGAAGCTAAACCATTCGTATCAGAAGAAGGAAGGAACTGAATTAGTGTTGAGTTCAGACCATCAAAACTCTGCCGGTTTCAAGGTGGCCATGTAGCTATTCTTAGCTTTTTTTTCAATAAGCTAACGGGTTACAGGAAAACACAAGAGAAATAGGAAGCATATATAAGAGTAAAGCTTAGCCAATAAATGGAGTAAACGGTAGGACATGTAGGGGCTCTTATAAAGTCAGAAGAGAAAATAATGAGACAAATGAAATTTAAATTATAGAATGAATATACTCAAGGTTCAGACAGTACAATGCCAACAAACAAAATTAAAGAGAGCCATGAGAAAACACAAGTGAAACAGGAACAAATAAAGCAAAAATAAATTGTATTCTAATTGTCCCCGTGTTCTTGGCCCAGCCCTGCATTGAACATGCCCACTTTGCGGGATTGCGTTACGCCTGTGAATGAATTGCTTCTATTTGCAGGGGCTGGAATTTAATGCATGTAAGCCTTCATGTAGGGAGGTGTTTGTTCCCCTAGCCATGTTCTTATTTGTCAGTGTTTATCTTTTTATCATATATGCTATACTACATTCAGTATATGTTTATTGTGTTCCAGGAAATGAGTCATTAATATATTTGCAGGTTCTTGCATGCTGAATAGGGGGCAAAAAAATTATGACCAATTTAAATAACTACTTATTTACCAATCAAATTGACTAAATGTGAACAAATAAAACAGCAAAATAAACCCAATGAGGAACAAATAGCTGAAAGCAAAGCCTTTATCTACTTGTACGATTTCATAACCCATGGGTGTAACAAGGAAACACCCGTTACCTGGACTGGAGCTCCATGTCTTTTGCACATGTATTTCTTCAATTTCTGTAAAGGCAGACTGAGTAAACAGTAGAAGAGGCAAGCGTTGGTTTTCCACACTACCCCAATTTAAGCAGGTCATTTTGCTTGACTTAAACAGGAGGTCTTCTAACCTCCAGCATTTTTAAAAACCTCAGTGAAGGCTCTCACAGCATTTCCTTTAACAAAATAAAAATTGACTGCCTTTGCAGCTGTTTGAAAACTCCTACTCTCACATCTTTATCCCCACTCAACGACGGTAAGAAATCAAAGGGTGAGAGGTGTCCTCTGAATTACCCAGACAAGCTAACAAATTGCATCTTTTTAGCCTCTTTTAAAAAAAAAAGCTTCTAATGAGCATATTAACCAAATTTTGCCTGATTACTGATATGAATCTCACATGGGACTGTCCTGAGAAATTTAATCCTTTAAAGCAAGCTTTAAGTTAAAAGCATATTTAAAAAAATAAAACATATCCACATCCTTTCCGTGGAAACAAATGGGCAAAACATCCAGAAACATAGCAGTAATAGAGTGCACTATGTCACATAACAATCAGATAGAACATGACCAGGGAGTTGTTATGTGACACAGTGCACTCTATTATACTTCCTGTGGAGAAATTGTGTGCGAGAGAGAAATGTATCTTGGGATTCCTGGAGTGTTTACGGGATGGTTTCCTGGACCAATATGTCGAACCAACCAAGAGATCAGGCCATCTTAGACTGGGTATTATGTAACGAGAAAGGATTAATTAGCAATCTTGTACGAGGCCCCTTGGGTCGGAGCGATCATAATATGATCGAATTCTTCATTTAAGATGGAGAATGAAGTAGTTGACTCAGAGACTAGGGTCCTGAATTTAAATAAAGGAAACTACGATAGTATCAGGTGCGAGTTGGCTAGGATTGACTGGGGAACGTTACTTAAAAGGTTGACGGTGGATAGGCAATGGCAAACATTCAAAGACCGAATGGATGAGCTACAGAATTTGTTCATCCCAGTTTGGCATAAAAATAAAACAAAAAAGGTGACTCAACCATGGGTAACAAGGGAAATTAGGGATAGCATAAGATCCAAGGAGACGACATATAAATTGGCCAGAAAAAGCAATAATCCTGAGGATTGGGAGCAGTTTAGGAACAAAGGAGGACAAAGGGATTAATTAGAATATGAGAGTAAGCTTTCAGGGAACATAAAAACTGACTGTAAAAGCTTTTATAGATATGTGAAGAGAAAAAGATTGGTGAAGTCAAGCGTAGGTCCCTTGCAGTCAGAATCAGGGGAATTTATAATGGGAAACAAAGAAATGGCAGACCAACTAAATTCATACTTTGGTTCTGTCTTCACAAACCTCCCAGAGATGCCGGGGAACATAGGGTCTGATGAAAGGGTGGAACTGAAAGAAATCAGTATTTGTAGGGAAATGGTGTTAGGGAAATTGATGGGACTGAAGGCCGATAAATCCCCAGGGCCTGATAATCTACATCCCAGGGTACTTAAGGAAGTGGCCCTAGAAATAGTAGATGCATTGCTGGTCATCTTCCAGAACTCAATAGACTCTGGAACAGTACCCATGGATTGGAGGGTAGCTAATGTTACCCCACTATTCAAAAAAGGTGGCAGAGAAAAAGCGGGGAATTACAGACCGGTAAGCCTGACATCGGTAGTGGGGAAAATGCTAGAGTCCATTATAAAAGATGTAATAGCAGAGCACTTGGAAAGCAGTGACAGGATCGGACAAAGTCAACATGGATTTACAAAAGGTAAATCGTGCTTGAATAATCTACTGGAATTTTTTGAGGATGTAACTGGTAAAATAAATAAGGGAGAACCGGTGGATGTGGTGTATTTGGACTTTCAGAAGGCTTTCGATAAGGTCCCACATAAGAGATTAGCGTGCAAAATTAAGGCACATGGGATTGGGGGCAAGGTATTGACTTGGATAGAGAACTGGTTGGTGGATAGATAGCAAAGAGTTGGAATAAACGGGTCATTTTCCGAGTGGCAGGCAGTGACTAGTGGGGTACCGCAAGGATCGGTCCTAGGACCCCAGCTGTTCACAATATATATTAATGATCTGGACGAGGGAATTGGATGTAATATCTCCAAATTTGTCCGGGTCCACAGTTCCATTTCATCCTTCGACTCATCCGACGCTTCAACAAAAAACTTCTTCTTCCTTTCCGATGTCAAGGATCGCAAGCTTCATCAACTCTTGGACACCAGCGCCCCTCCGGAACCTTCTTCCCCTTCACTTTCCTCTGACCCCCCTTCTCCCAATCCCACCCCCTGCCGTGTTTTCACTATCCCCTCTGACCTTCCACTCTCTGACCCTGAACGATCAGTCCTCAGCAAAGGCCTGAGCTTCATCCCCTTACGCCCCCACCTCAATGAATTTCGAGCTCGGCACGATGTTGAGCTCTTTTTCCGCCGCCTTCGTCTCCGTGCCCACTTCACTGGCCAGGAGTCTTCCCCCCGCACAACTGACCCTTTCTCCCGCTTGCAGAATTCCCGTTCTACCTGGACCCCTCCCCCTGGCCTCTTACCCTCTCTAGATCTTTTCATCGCTAACTGCCGCCGTGACATCGGCCGTCTCCATTTCTCTGCTCCCCTCACTCACTCCAACCTACCTCCCTCTGAACTTGCAGCACTCCATTCTCTTAGATCCAACCCTGACATTGTCATTAAACCCGCTGACAAGGGTGGTGCTGTTGTTGTTTGGCGTACTGACCTCTACCTAGCGGAAGCTGAACGCCAACTCTCCGACACCTCCTCCTACCTCCACCTGGACCATGACCCCACTACCGAACATCAAACCACCGTTTCCAAGACTGTCACTGACCTCATCTCCTCTGGAGATCTTCCCCCTGCTGCCACCAACCTCATAGTTCCCCAACCCCGCACAGCCCGCTTCTACCTCCTTCCCAAGATCCACAAACAGGACTGCCCTGGTAGACCCATCATTTCAGCCTGTTCTTGCCCTACAGAACTTATCTCTTCTCCTATCTTGACTCTATCTTTTCTCCCCTTGTCCAGTCTCTTCCCACCTACATCCGCGACTCTTCGGACGCCCTCCGCCACTTTAACAGTTTCCAGTTTCCTGGCCCCAACCGCTTCCTTTTCACCATGGACGTACAATCCCTCTACACCTCCATCCCCCACCCGGATGGCCTGAGGGCGCTCCGCTTCTTCCTTGAACAGAGGCCCGACCAGTCCCCATCCACCACGACCCTCCTCCGCCTGGCTGAACTTGTTCTCACATTGAACAACTTCTCCTTTAACTCCACTCATTTCCTCCAAATCAAAGGTGTTGCCATGGGTACCCGCATGGGTCCTAGCTATGCCTGCCTTTTCGTGGGCTATGTGGAACAATCTTTGTTCCAGTCCTACTCAGGTCCCCTCCCTCACCTCTTTTTCCGATACATTGATGACTGTATCGGTGCCATTTCCTGCTCTCGCCCCGAACTTGACAATTTCATTCACTTTGCCTCCAATTTCCACCCTTCCCTCACCTTCACATGGTCCATCTTGGACTCTTCCCTTCCCTTCCTCGACTTCTCCGTCTCCATCTCTGGGGATAGGTTATCGACCAATATTTACTACAAGCCCACTGACTCCTACAGCTACCTGGACTACACTTCCTCCCACCCCGCTTCCTGTAAGGACTCTATTCCATTCTCCCAGTTTCTCCGCCTCCGCCGTATCTGCTCCGACGACGCCACCTTCCACACCAGTGCTTCAGACATGTCTTCCTTTTTCCGCAACCGAGGATTCCCCTCTACTGTGGTTGACACTGCCCTCGACCGTGTCAGTTCTATCTCCCGCACTTCTGCCCTCACCCCTGCCCCTCCCTCCCGGAACCACGATAGGGTTCCCCTTGTCCTCACCTTTCACCCCACCAGCCTCCACATTCAACGGATCATCCTCCGGCATTTCCGCTACCTCCAAAGTGATCCCACCACCAAACGTATCTTCCCCTCCCCTCCCCTTTCAGCATTCCGCAGGGACCGCTCCCTCCGAGACACCCTAGTCCACTCCTCTATCACCCCAAACAGCCCTTCCTCTTCGCCTGGCACCTTCCCGTGCAAGCGGAGGAGATGTAACACCTGTCCCTATACCTCCCCGCTTCCCACTGTCCAGGGCCCCAAACACCCCTTCCAGGTGAAACAGCGATTTACTTGTACTTCTTGCAATCTAGTATACTGTATTCGCTGCTCACGATGCGGTCTCCTCTACATTGGGGAGACCAAACGCAGATTGGGTGACCGCTTTGCGGAACACCTCCGTTCAGTCCGTAAGGGTGACCCCGAGCTTCCGGTCGCCTGTCATTTTAATTCACCGCTCCATTCCCACTCGGACCTCACCATCCTTGGCCTCTTGTATTGTTCCACGGAAGCTCAACGTAAACTCGAGGAACAGCACCTCCTTCCGATTAGGCAGTCTGCAGCCTTCCGGACTCAATATCGAGTTCAACAATTTCAGATCATAAGCTCGGCCCCCATTTCATTTTCTCTTGTAATTGTTCCACTCCTTTCCCCCCCCCCCCCCCATTTCCTTTTGTTTCTCTCTCACACCTGGCAGCTATCTTTTGCCCTGCCAGTACACTTTACACCTAATCCCAGCCTATTACTATCTCGTCTAGCTTCTAATCTCTTTTACTTCTTTTGTTTCTTTTATTCTTTTGTCCGATCGCAGCCCTGCCTCCAATCTAGTTTCTTTTCTTTCCAGTTTTGAAGAAGGGTCCAACCCGAAACGTCAACTCAAATTTCTCTCCACGGATGTTGCCTGACCTGCTGAGTTTTTCCAGCATTTTCTGTTGTTATTCCTGATAATCTACATCCCAGGGTACTTAAGGAAGTGGCCCTAGAAATAGTAGATGCATTGCTGGTCATCTTCCAGAACTCGATAGACTCTGGAACAGTACCCATGGATTGGAGGGTAGCTAATGTTACCCCACTATTCAAAAAAGGTGGTAGAGAAAAAGCGGGGAATTATAGACCGGTAAGCCTGACATCGGTAGTGGGGAAAATGCTAGAGTCTATTATAAGAACATAAGAACATAAGAAATAGGAGCAGGAGTAGGCCAATCAGCCCCTCGAGCCTGCTCCGCCATTCAATAAGATCATGGCTGATCCGATCCCAACCGCCAATCCACTATCACAGAACCATCTCCTGAATCTAACAGAATTAGATACACGAAATAGGAGCAGGATCAGGCAACACGGCCCCTGGGCCCGCTCCGCTACCCACAGGGCCATGACCGATCCGAACCTAGACTCATGTCCAAATTCCTGACCGCCCCCCGTAACCCTTAATTCCCTTTACTTCTAGGAAACTGTCTATTTCTGTTTTAAATTTATGTAATGATGTAGCTTCTACAGCTTTTTGGGGCAGCATATTCCATGGACCTACCACCCTCAGAGTGAAGTAGTTCCTCCTCATCTCAGTTTTGAAAGAGCAGCCCCTTATTCTAAGACTATGCCCCCTAGTTCTAGTTTCACCCATCATCGGGAACATCCTCCCCGCATCCACCCGATCCAACCCCTTCACAATCTTATATGTTTCAATAAGATCGCCTCTCATTCTTCTGAACTCCAATGAGTAGAGTCCCAATCTACTCAACCTCTCCTCATATGTCCATCCCCTCATCCCCGGGATTAACCGAGTGAACCTTCTTTGTACTGACTCGAGAGCAAGTATGTCCTTTCTTAAGTATGGACACCAAAACTGTACGCAGTATTCCAGGTGCGGTCTCACCAATACCTTGTACAACTGAAGCAATACCTCCCTATTTTTATATTCTATCCCCCTAGCAATGAAAGCCAACATTCCATTGGCCTTCTTAATCACTTGCTGCACCTGCATACTAACCTTTTGAGTTTCGTGCACCAGGACCCCCAGATCCCTTTGTACTTCAGTACTTTACGATTTTTCCTGCCAAAGTGCATAACCTCACACTTTCCAGTATTGTATTCCATCTGCCAAATCTCTGCCCACTTACTTAGCCTGTCTATGTCCCCTTGAAGGTTTTATATGTCCTCCTCACTCACTACTTTCCCTCCCATCTTAGTATCATCTGCAAACTTTGATATGTTACACTCGGTCCCCTCCTCCAAATCGTTAATATAGATTGTAAAGAGTTGGGGACCCAGCAGTGACCCCTGCGGTACACCACTAGTTACTGATTGCCAGTCTGAGAATGAACCATTTATCCCAACTCTCTGCCTTCTGTTAGATAGCCAATCCTCTATCCATGCCAGAATATTACCCCCAATCCCGTGATTTTTTATCTTAAGCAATAATCTTTTGTGTGGCACCTTGTCAAATGCCTTTTGGAAGTCTAAATACACTACGTCCACTGGTTCCCCTTTATCCACCCTATATGTTACTTCCTCAAAGAACTCCAGCAAATTTGTCAAACATGACTTCCCCTTCATAAAACCATGCTTTGTCCTATTAAATTATGATTATCCAAATGTCCTGTTACTGTCTCCTTAATAATGGACTCCAAAATTTTACCTACCACAGATGTTAGGCTAACCGGTCTATAGTTTCCAGCCTTCTGTCTACTGCCCTTTTTAAATAAGGGTGTTACATTAGCAGTTTTCCAGTCTGCCGGGACCATTGCCGAGTCCAGGGAGTTTTGGAAAATTATTACCAATGCATCCACAATCCCTACCGCCACTTCCCTCAAGACCCTAGGATGTAAGCCATCAGGTCCAGGTGATTTATCTGCCTTGAGTCCCATTATTTTACCGAGCACCACTTCCTTAGTGATTTTGATCGTGTTTAGCTCCTCCCCCCCTTTAGCCCCCTGTTTGTCCAGTGTTGGGATATTCTTAGTGTCTTCTACTGTAAAGACTGATATAAAATATTCATTCAGTGTTTTTGCCATCTCCATATTTCCCACCATTAATTTCCCGGTCTCATCCTCTAAGGGACCAACATTTACTTTAGCCACCCTTTTTCTTTTTATATAACTATAAAAACTCTTACTATCTGTTTTTATATTTTTTGCTAATTTACTTTCATAATCTATCTTCCCTTTCTTAATCAATCTTTTTGTTATTTTTTGCTGTCTTTTAAAGTTTTCCCAATCCTCTATCCTCCCACTAGATTTGGCTACCTTATATGCCCTTGTTTTTAGTTGAATACTATCCTTAATTTCTTTACTTAGCCACAGATGGCTGTCTTTTCTTTTACACCCTTTTTTTCTCAGTGGAATATATTTTTTTTGGAAGTTGTAAAATATCTCCTTAAATGTACACCACTGATCATGTATCGTCTTACCCTTTAATCTATTTTCCCAATCCACTTTACTCAATTCCGCTCTCATACCTTCATAGTCTCCTTTATTCAAGCTTAGCACGCTTGTTTGAGATCCAACCTTCTCACCCTCTAATTGAATATGGAATTCAACCATGTTATGGTCACTCATTCCAAGGGGATCCTTTACTAGGACATTTTTAATTAATCCTGTCTCGTTACACAGGACCAGATCTAAGGTTGCTTGCCCCCTGGTCGGTTCAGTTACATACTGCTCAAGAAACCCATCCCTAATACACTCAATGAACTCATCCTCAAGGCAGCCCTGCCCAATTTGATTTGTCCAATTAATATGATAGTTAAAATCCCCCATAATTATAGATGTTCCCTTATTACAAGCCTCAACTATTTCCTGATTGATACTCCATCCAACAGAGTTGCCACTGTTCGGAGGCCTATAGACTACGCCCACTAGTGTTTTTTTCCCCTTATTATTCCTTACCTCCACCCAAACTGTTTCATTATCCTGATCTTTTGACCCAATATCATTTCTCTGTATTACAGTGATTCCTTCCTTTATTAACATAGCCACCCCACCTCCCCTTCCTTCCTGCCTGTCCTTCCTGATCGTTAAATAACCTGGTATGTTTAATTCCCAGGCATTGTCACCCTGCAGCCATGTTTCTGTAATGGCCACAAGATCATACCCATATGTAGTTATTTGTGCCATTAACTCGTCTATTTTGTTACGAATGCTACGTGCATTCAGATAGAGAACTTTCAAAGATGTTTTGTGACACTTAGTTCCTGCTTTTGCCCTTTTTATTACTTTACCTTTTACTCCATACCTTCTGCCCCTTCCTGACACGCTCTGGTTTTTAATTTCCCCACTGCTACCTAAGTCTATGACCTTCTCTGTTGTCATTTTTATTATTTGCACTCTAGGAACCTCCCCCCCACTAGTTAGTTTAAAGCCCTCTCTACAGCCCTAGTTATATGATCCGCCAGGACTCTAGTCCCAGCACTATCCCCTACCACTACAACATTTCTTTTAACTCCCCCCACTTGAATGACCCCCCGCTCCACGGTGCTGTGGCCAGGTTGCTCATCCTTCCCGCAGTCCCTGTTCCCATCCTCACAGGGAGTAAGAGCCTCGAACCTGTTGGACAAGTGGCATAGTGGTTAGCACTGTTGCCTCACAGCGCCAGGGACCCGGGTTCGAATCCGGCCTCGGGCGACTGTCTGTGTGGAGTTTGCACATTCTCCCCGTGTTTGCGTGGGTTTCCTCCGGGTGCTCCGGTTTCCTCCCACAGCCCAAAGATGTGCGAGTTAGGTTGATTGGCTATGATAAATTGACCCTTAGTGTTAGGGGGATTAAATACGTGGGGATAGGGTGGGATATGTGTTGGTGTAGGGGTTACAGGGATCGGGTGGGATATGTGTCGGTGCAGGCTCGATGGGCCGAAATGGCCTCTATCTGCACTGTGGGGTTTCTGTGATTCTGTGAAGTCCAAAGATGTGCAGGTTAGGTTGATTGGCTAAGATAAAAATTGACCCTTAGTGTTAGGGGGATTAAATACGTGGGGTTACGGGGATAGGGTGGGATATGTGTTGGTGTAGGGGTTCCGGGGATTGGGAGGGATATGTGTCGGTGCAGGCTCGATGGGCCGAAATGGCCTCTATCTGTACTGTGAGGTTTCTGTGATTTCTGTGATTTCTGCGGCTCCTCCAACACTACCTCCTGGATCCCCGTACCTGCCTCACTTCTAGTCACACCATCCTGACCCTGGCCACGGACTACATCTGAATTAATTAATCTAATTGGTGTGAATACCTCGTGATACACAGAGTCCAGGTAACTCTCCCCCTCCCTGATGTGTCTCAGTGTTTGAAGCTCGGACTCCAGCTCTTCAACACAGAGCCGGAATTCCTCGAGCAGCCAACACTTACTGCAAATGTGATCACCGTGAGCATCAATGGTGTCCACCAGCTCCCACATATTGCAGCAGCAACACATCACCTGATCTCCCATTCTATGTAATTAATTACATTTATTAATATTATTCTTAAATACCCTCTGCCCCGATTCTAGATGGTGATAAAAGATGTAATAGCAGAGCACTTGGAAAGCAGTGACAGGATCGGACAAAGTCAACATGGATTTACAAAAGGTAAATCATGCTTGACTAATCTGCTGGAATTTTTTGAGGATGTAACTGGTAAAATAGATAAGGGAGAACCAGTTGTAAGATTCGCAATTTTCAGCAAAAATCACGCAAGAAAACTGGATAAAATAAGACTGTTTATTGACTTGCACAGAAAAACCTTTGATAAAAGGGCATACAAAATGGCCGCCAGGCCCCGTGATCAGTTTATGAACCATTTTATTTCTGTTACTGCAAGCCAGACAGGCTTGTGGATTGAAGACAGTAAGCCCGCGAAAGCCAGTATCTGGGAACCGAAACTCAGAGAAACAGCATACATATTCAATGGATTCTAAATACAGGATGGGGCCCATCAAGATATGGGCGGACAATGCAAAAACACTTATACCCATTTATTGTACAAAGAAAAAAACCGTTTAGCAGCCATCAAGGAAAATCTCCGGACCGATCAATGTGCGAACCGAGCCGCAGTGACAATGCAAAGGACATTAAAAGACATTATCGGCCAGGAAGGCCAGTTTAAGCTACCACCGGCTCCGTTACAAGACAAAGCGCCCCTGCAGAGATTTCTGCCCGCCAAAATTAATACAAAGACAGGACTATGATTTGGCGGGAGATACGACTGTTCCAAAAGAGTATAACTATGGATTGAAAGTCCATATACGTGACTTCGACTTCTTCGAACTACTTCGGCTTCGACTGGAACAACTTCAAACTTGACTTCACGGCTGCTTCTTCTTGGACGACTTCAGACTTTTCTTCAAGGACTTCGCCTACAAGGAACGAACGAAGGACGGACGGTGCCAGGATCGGCGCCTCTTCCACTTTGGCAGATGCAGAATCGATGAAAACGTTTTCGTCTTTTTAAAGACGGACGGTTTCGGTAAAAGGACAACGTGGTCGGTGTTCAGCCAAACAAGGCTCGGCCACGACGAGAAGACGACGAGGGTGGCCCGGGTACTGGGGTCGGGAGATCATCGACGACCCAGGCCGACGGAGAAGAAACCCTCTGGAGAACCGACCAGGCCGGAGACAAAAAGACAGTCCGGGCCTGACACTTCCGTGTCTCAACATCCCATCTGGTTGTTGGTCTGCTCCATGAACCAAAATCGACAACAGCTTGTAGCTGATCTTCAACCTTGACGAGCGCTCATCGAGGCTGTGTCTACCCCATCGCCTCGAGAGAGAGAGAGAGAGAGAGAGAGAGAATATCGACTGCGCCAGAAGTTTCCAAATCCACGTGACGACAGAAAGCGGTGCCAAAAAGGCTGCGAACCCCCTTTCTCGCGATTTCGAGAGTGGTGAGCATGATCCCAGGTTCCCCAGGTCGAAACTTAGTTTAGGTATAGGGGAGGGAGTTAAGGGAAATCGTAATGTGTTTCCCCTTTTACGATGTGCCGTGTGTTCCCCATTTCCATAGAGTCAAGTTCTTAAATTTGTGCATGATTGTAGTTACTTTAATCTGTGCCTATGACATGTATTTTGTAATGCTTCAAACTGTTTAAAAATAAAAGCATCCATTTCGTGCTATTCAGCCTGGTCTATTGAGTCCTTTCTCTGCACTACTGCTCTCTGCATCTAAGTCCAAGGTCTAGAACCGTAGGGGGAGTGGGTCGAACCACTCAAGGGTAACTCTTGCACGAAGCCTGGCAGGAGGCCAGAACGGGCAAGAGAGCAGGAAAAAAACCCCTACACAGTGGATGTGGTGTATTTGGACTTTCAGAAGGCTTTCGATAAGGTCCCACATAAGAGATTCGCGTGCAAAATTAAGGCACATGGGATTGGGGGCAAGGTATTGACTTGGATAGAGAACTGGTTGGTGGACAGAAAGCAAAGAGTTGGAATAAACGGGTCGTTTTCCGAGTGGCAGGCAGTGACTAGTGGGGTACCGCAAGGATCGGTCCTAGGACCCCAGCTGTTCACAATATATATTAATGATCTGGACGAGGGAATTGGATGTAATATCTCCAAATTTGCAGACGACACAAAGCTGGGTGGGAGGGTAAGCTGTGAGGAGGATGTCGTGAAACTCCAGTATGATTTGGACAGGCTGGGTGATTGGGCAGAAACATGGCAAATGCACTATAATGTGGATAAATGTGAGGTTATCCACTTTGGTGGCAAAAACAGGAAGGCAGATTATTATTTGAATGGCAATAGATTGGGAGAAGGGGAAGTGCAAAGAGACCTGGGTGTTCTTGTGCACCAGTCGCTGAAGGTAAGCATGCAGGTGCAGCAGGCGGTTAAGAAGGCAAATGGTATGTTGGCCTTCGTAGCAAGAGGGTTCGAGTACAGGAACAAGGATGTCTTGCTACAGTTGTACAGGGCCTTGGTAAGACCGCACCTTGAGTATTGTGTGCAGTTTTGGTCGCCTTACCTGAGGAAGAACGTTCTTGCCATGGAAGGAGTGCAGCGAAGATTCACCAGGCTGATACCTGGGATGGCAGGAATGATGTATGAGGAGAGATTGTGTCGATTGGGCTTATACTCACTGGAGTTTAGAAGATTGAGAGGGGATCTCATCGAAACCGATAAAATTCTGTCAGGCCTGGACAGACTAGATGCAGGAAGGATGTTTCTGATGGCTGGGGAGTCCAGAACCAGGGGTCATAGTCTAAGGATAAGGGGTAAGCCATTTAGGACTGAAATGAGGAGGAATTTCTTCACCCAGAGAGTGGTAAACCTGTGGAATTCTCTGCCACAGAGGGCGGTGAAGGCCAGGTCATTAAATATATTCAAGAAGGAGTTGGATATATTTCTTAAGGCTAAAGGGATCAAGGGATATGGGGAGAAGGCAGGGACAGGGTACTGAATTTGGATGATCAGCCATGATCTCATTGAATGGCGGAGCAGGCTCGAAGGGCCGAATGGCCTACTCCTGCTCCTATCTTCTATGTTTCTATGTTTCTATGAATTGTAGATTTCAATTTCTAAATAACAATACCTAGAAATGTGTTCAACACCAGATTTACAAGTAACAATTGTAATACATGTGTAGCAAAAAAAAGTAATAGTAAAAGATTAATATTTTTCTGTGTTTTATGCAGTTTAGGTGATTAAATAAAAATCCTGCGCTTGTTTGGGATGAGATTTATTTTGAGTTGATAAAGGGAACTGGTGTTTGTGCTGAAGCTCAACCGTGTTTACAAAGTGGTTTGATGCTAACCTTGAACAATGCGGTCAGTAAGTCAACGAGACTCAGACTGGCGAATGACTGTTCAGATGCAGGACACTCGTGAGGGGGAGGAAGAACAGCCAGAGGTTGTTGTCCATATCGGTACCAACTACATAGGCAGAAAGAGGGTTCAGGACCTGCAGGCAGACTAAAGGGAGCTAGGAAAGAGATTAAAAAGCAGGACCTCTAAGGTAGTAATCTCCGGATTACTCCCTGTGCCACGTGCTAGTGAGTACAGGAATAGGAGGATAGAACAGATGAATGCGTGGCTGGAGAGATGGTGCAGGAGGGAGGGCTTTAGATTCCTGAGGCATTGGGACCATTTCTGGGGAAGGAGGGACCTGTACAAGCCGGACGAGTTGCACCTCAACAGAGCCAGGACCAATATTCTCGTGGGGTAATTTGCTAGTAATGTTGGGGAGGGTTTAAACTAGCTTGGCAGGGGGATGGGCACCAGCATATAGGAGTAGAAAAGAGGAATAAGGTGCATAAAAGAGTGAATGTGTTGGATCATTCTAGAGGTGGAAGTAGTACCATATTAGATAGGAGCAGACTAAGAAAGACTACGAAAAATTCAAAAATGGGTTTAGAATGCATGTATGTAAACGCACTAAGTGTGGTGAATAAGGTTGGTGAGCTACAATCATAATTAGCCGTGCGGCAGTAACGGACACTTGGCTTAAAAACGGTGAGGACTGGGCACTTAATATTCAAGAGTACAAGGTGTTCAGAAAAGATAGGGAAGGTAAAAAGGGAGGTGGGGTGGCAGTGCTGATTAAGGAAGACATTGTCGTGTTGGAAAGGGAGGATGTTCTTGAGGGGACAAGGACAGAATCCATTTGGTTAGCGTTGAGGAGCAAAAAGTGTATGATCACGCTATTGGGGGTATTCTACAGGCCTCCAAATAGTGAGAGGGAGGTAGAGGAGCAAATCTGCAGGGAAATTGCAGAGATATGCAAGAGCTACAGTGTGATATTGGGGGATTTTAATTACCCAAATATCGTTTGGGATAATGTTAGGGTAAAGGGAAAGGATAGGGAGGAATTTCTGAAATGTGTTCAGGAGAATTTCCTTAACCAGTATGTTCCTCGCCCAACTAGGAAGGAGGCATTGCTAAATCTGGTGCTGGGGAATGAGGTGGGCCAGGTCGCCCAAGTGTCTCTGGGAGAACACTTGGGTACGAGTGATCATCGTATCATAAGATTTAGATTAGAAATGGAGAGGGGCAAGGAACAATCTGGAGCGGAACTTCTAAACTGGAATAGGGCTAACTTCAATGGGATGCAAAAGGATCTAGCCAGGGTAAAATGGAACCAAAGACTGACAGGAAAAACTGTAACAGAACAATGGGTGATCTTTAAGGAGGAGATGTTCCAAGTGCAGGCTAGGTACATTCCAACAAGAGGGAGGGGTAAGGGAACCAAAGCAAGGGCTCCTTGGATGATGAGGGAGATAGAGAAGATGATGAAACAAAAAAAGAGGGTGTATGATGAATGTTAGGTGAATTCTTCAAGGGAGAACCAGACCAAATACAATAAGTTGAGAGGGGAAGCGAAGATGAAAATAAGATTGGCAAAGAGAGAATATGAGAGTAGAATGATGGTTAACATAAAAGGGAACCCAAAATCTTCTACCGGCATGTAAACAGTAAGCGGGTAGTAAGAGGCGGGGTGGGGCCTATTAGGGACAAAGAAGGTGATATATGCTTAGAGGCGCAGGGCAAGGCTAGAATACTCAATGAGTGCTTTGTATCAGTGTTTACTAAGGAGGTGGATGCTGACAAAATATCAGTAGAAGTGGAAAAGGTAGAAGAAATGGAAGGGGTGAAAATTGATAGACAGGATGTACTAGAAAGGCTGGGTGTGCAGGAACAGAGGCACCTGGGAGTTAATATGCCTAGGTCCCTATATGTGGGACCATTGCACAATTCCAAATCTAGGATAGCCTGTTCCCTAGTTGACTCCTCAACATACTGGTCTGAAAAAACATCTCGTACACACTCCAGGAATTCATCCTCCACAGTATTATTGCTAATTTGGTTTGGCCAGTCTATATGTAGATTAAAGTCACCCATGATTACTGTCGTACCCTTGTTACATGTGACGTAATAAAACTCACTACGCACTTGGTTTGAACATAAAGCAAGGCTTTAATCAACTTATTTCAGAACATGGAAGTCTAGTTGTATCCATTAGCTCCCTTGTCTTTACAAAATATCCCTGGCAAGCTGGGGCCAACGCCCGAGTATTTATACTCTTTGGACAGCACCACCAGCTGGCCGTCCAGTGTTATTTCATAGGTAGTTTCTCGATGATGAGATTTATGACAACATGCATCTCTAATTTCCCGTTTGATGCCATCCCCTACATTACCACTACTGTTTGGAGGCCTATAAACAACTCCCACCAATGTTTTCTGCCCCTTGGTCCTTCTTAGCTCCACCCAGACTGATTCTACATCTTGATTTTCTGAGCCAATATCCTTTCTCACTGGATTGCTCTACAGAGATCAGGCACGGACTCGATGGACCAAATGGCCTCCTTCTGTGCCGTTATGACGCTATGATCATTGGAGAGTTGAGTCATAGAGTCATAACGGCACAGAAGGAGACCATTCGGTCCATCGAGTCCGCGCCGACTCGCTGTCGAGCAATCCAGTCAGTCCCATTCCCCCGCTCTATTTCCGTAGCCCTGCAAGTTTATTTCCCTCAAGTGCCTATCTAGTCTCCCCTTGAAAGATTGAGTGTCTTGCTTCCACCACTTCCGTGAACAGCGAGTTCCAGGTCCTCACCACTCGCTGCGGAAAAAAAGTTTTCCTCACATCACCCCTGTATCTCTTGCCCAAAACCTTAAATCTGTGTCCCCTAGTCCTTGTACCATCAACTAGTGGGAACAACCTTTCCCCGTCTAGCCTATCCAAACCCGTCATAATCTTATACACCTCTATCAAATCACCCCTAAACCCCCTTTGCTCTAATGAAAACAAATCCAGTTTCTCCAACCTGTCCTTGACTATAGAAAAGTCCTACATCAACAACAGCTTCAGCAAGAATTAGAAATCCACCGTGGGAGATACAGCAACAATATAAATGTTTGTAATGTAAATAATTGGGAATAAGAGGTTTGGGGGGAGGAAAGAACAAAATTACTATCATCTTAAAGTTTTGGAAATTGGTCTGAGTATCAGTAATGTGTGTAATATTTCTACCTCGAGTCAGTGATGTGATACATTCCTTCAGTAAAAGTGCTGTATTACAGTGATGGGCAAACAGCTGTCATATTTAGTCTGCAGCGAGACACGATAAAGGGCCGAAGCCACACTCCAGGTCCCAGACTACTTGTAAGCAGTGCCATGGGAGCAGGGTTGCCAACTCTGGTTGGACATATTCCTGGAGGTATTATCACATGAACTCTCGCCTGCAACTGCCCTGCCCAATCAAACAGCCTTCTCCTCCTATCTCTAATATTTTTTATAACTACAAAAATGAAAATGTTCAAAGAAAATGAAAAGAAACACTTTCTTTAAATGCCTCTATGATTTTCCTCCTGGGTTGCTCGCAGTAGTGTCCAGGTGATTAATCTTTAATTCCTGGAGATTCCAAGGCATACCTGGAGAGTTGACAACCCCACATGGGAGATCCAGTTGGATATTTAACATTGATTACATTTTTTTTTACTAATATTCCTTTTAATGATGTGAATCCTTCACTATATGTTCTTGTCCTCTCTGATGCTGTCTATGATTGAAGGAAGTATATAGATCATCCAACATACTGCAGATGAAGGTTCTTGTTCAGACTGAAAAGAATACTGCAGAGCAGTTGGTATGCTTCCATGTTCTTCATTTCAGTGACAACACTCGTGTTGCTTTCTGGGACTTTTAATATAATGAAGCTATGATGTGTATGTAAGGTGTTGTTCAATGAATTGGCCAAGGGGCTGCATTGAACTCTATATGGCATGGCTTGGCAATATAAGCAGTTTAATCATCTGGTAATCCTGAGCAGCAGAATCAATTTGTAAATGAAGATCATGGAAAAGGATAGCTTCTGGGGAAATGTTTTTGTTGTCTTCTTTATAATAACCATCTTTCAAGCTGTAAAGGTTTTGAGCACGGCAGTGAGGGTGATCTTTAGCAATATATGAAGAATTCTACCTAAACCAAGGACAAGATGATCTACTGCAGGGAAAGACCAAAGGTCTGTAAATCTTTTGGCATGTTCATTGTCTTTTTAAGAGCATTTATTTAATGATTTAAATTCAAGTGTATTACATTTCCAACCCAGAGTGGTTTTATTATTTATGACATATTTATACTTTGTTATTCTATAAATACGCGGCATAAATAATAAAACCATTGTGTGTTGGCGGAGTAATACATTTGAATGTATAGTATAGCTCCATTATGAATCACTCACTAGAGCCACATTTTCAATAAAGACAATTTGAGTGTCCCTACTGCAACTCTGGCTTGAATCAGTTTTAGTCAGTACAATCCGTAAACAAAATCTGGGACTTTCCATTCTGTCTGACTCGGTAAAATGTTGCCTGTACCAACAGTGCCATCAGGGAAGCATGGCTTACATATTTAAAAATAAATAAATATGCTTTGTCAATTCGTTCCAATGAGTAAAAAAGCTTGCACCATGCCACAGTGTAAATGACGAGTAGGTAAATAGAGTAATCTGGAAACATAGAAGATAGGAGGAGTAGTAGGCCATTCAGCCCCTCGAGCCTGTTCCGCCATTTAATGAGATCATGGCTGATCATCCAAATTCAGTACCCTGTCCCTGCTTTCTCCCCATATCCCTTGATTCCCTTTAGCCTTAAGAAATATATCTAACTCCTTCTTGAATATATTTAATAAGTTGGCCTCAACTGCCTTCTGTGGTAGAGAATTCCACAGGTTCACCACTCTCTGGGTGAAGAAATTCCTCCTCAATCTAGTCCTAAATGGCTTACCCCTTATCCTTAGGCTGTGGCCCCTGGTTCTGGACTCCCCCGCCATCAGGAACATCCTTCCTGCATCGAGTCTGTCTAGTCCTGTTAGAATTTTATAAGTTTCAATGAGATCACCTCTCATTCTTCTAAACTCTAGCGAGTACAAGCCTAATCGACTCTCTCCCTCAAAAAAGCTGTTGTGGCTCGGTTAATTGAAAATTTCAAAACTGACATTAATAGATTTTTTTTAAGTAAGGGTATTAAGGGATATGGAACCAAGGCAGGTAAATGGATTGAAGATACAGATCAGCCTGATCTAATTGAATGGCGGAACAGACTCAAGGGACTGAAAATGCCTACTTCTGTTCCTATGACCAGAATTTTAATCTGGAGGCGGGTCGGGTGTAGAAGGGGCTAGAAAGTGGTCGGGAAACCCAAGAGAACGGGTTTCTCGCAGGCCTTGCCGAATTTAACAGCAGGGCCAGATTAGCATTTCAAAGCTCTGTTTCCCAGCCACAGCCAGCCAGATGGAGTGGCTGGCTGGCTACAGGCAGATAGGCCCGTGGCACTAGGCCGCAGGGCGGACGGAGGGAATCGGGTGGGGGGTGGTTGAGAGCTGGAGGATTGGGGCCGGCCGGAGTAGCATCGGATTGGGGCGGGTTCCCCGCGGCCTGAGAAACCTGACCAGCTACAGTTAAATTTGTAATGGTGGTCAAATCTGAGGCATGCCAGCCTCATAATAATATTTAAATGGGCGCCCCCCTCCTGGGAGCAGGTTGGCTGCCCACCCCCCTTCCCGCCTCCGTTAAAACTGGAGGTGGGCGGGCTGGGGTCGGGATTCCGTTTTTTAACACTTTAACCTCCCACCCAACCCCAACCCACCCATTTTTGGGGATTAAAATTCCCCCCTATGTTCCTAGATTATGTTCAGATTCTTTTGTACTGGTACAAATATAAAAAGTCAGTATTTGCTGAACAAGTTTTAAACAGTAATAAACATAGGACTGCAGACACCATCTTGTCAAACCAAGGACAGTCTAGATAATTGACAGAATTTGCCTCCAGGCATCCAGCCCTACACCTAATTTAGGCAGACATTATGCAGACAATCATATCATAGAATCATAGAATGGTTACAGCACAGAAGGAGGCCATTCGGCCTGTTGAGCCTGTGCCGGCTCTCTGCAAGAGCACTTCAGCTCATCCCACTCCTCCGCCCTTTCCCCGTAGCCCTGCAAATTTCTTTCCTTCAGATAATTATCCAACTCCCTTTTGAAAGCCGTGATTGAATCAGCCTCCACCACCCTTTCAGGCAGTGCATTCCAGATCTTAACCACTCGCTGCGTAAAAAAGTTTTGTCTTATGTCGCCTTTGGTTCTTTTGCCAATCACCTTGAATCTGTGTCCTCTGTTTCTCGACCCTTCTGCCAATGGGAACAGTTTCTCTCCATCTACTCTGTCCAGACCCCTCATGATTTTGAACACCTCTATCAAATCTGCTCTCAATCTTCTCTGCTCCAAGGAGAACAACCCCAGCTTCTCCAGTCTATCAACATAATTGAAATCCCTCATTCCTGGAATAATTCTCGTAAATCTTTTCTGCACCTTCTCTAAGGCCTTCACATCCTTCCTAAAGTGTGGTGCCCAGAATTGGACACAGTACTTCAGTTGGGGCCGAACCAGTGTTTTATACAGGTTCATCATAATTTCCACACTTTTGTACTCTATACCTCTATTCATGAAGCCCCGGATCCCATAAGCCTTTTTAACTGCTTTCTCAACCTGCCCTGCCACCTTCAACGATTTATGCACACATATCCCCAGGCCTCTCTGTTCGTGTACCCTCTTTAGGATTGTACCATTTAGTTTATATGTCCTCTCCTCATTCTTTCTACCAAAATGTATCACTTTACACTTTTCTGTGTTAAATTTCATCTGCCATGTGTTCTGCCCATTTCACCAGCCTGTTTATGTCTTCCTGAAGTCTATCACTCTCCTCCTCACTGTTCACTGTACTTCCAAGTATTGTGTCATCTGCAAATTTTGAAATTGTGCCCTGTACACCCACGTCCAAGTCATTAATATATATCAAGAAAAATAGTTTCCATAACTTCCCTCCACCCCACTCCTCTCCTGAAGGTGCTGACTTGTGCTGGAGTACCGCTACATGGATGCCAGCCACCCTCTGATATTTTGGCCAAATGACCATTTAACATGCGTGATCCTACTCAGTGAGTGTTGCAGCTTTTTGAAGGTAAGGGCATCACAGTAGAGCCCAATCCTCTTCTTACACAATGTCTACATTGTACACATCCCAGCAGGAGCTACTAGGAGTAGGAACTCTGGCTGATTTTTTCCCCCCGCCGTGATGCTGAGCCCAATTGTAGCAGCCATGTTGCTGCACCAGCTGAGATCAGATCATTCATCACAGACTTGAACTTCAGGAAAATAGAAACAAACATAATGACAGTATCAGTTGCACAGTGGGCAGCTCTCAGATTTCCTGTTAGTCACCAATGATTAAAAATATCCGACAACAACATGATGCAGGCTGATATTAATCCAAGGTCATGTTAACTGGAAAGATAAGAGCTACTATTAATTCATGTTTAATCTTCATCCATTGTTATTGTTTGTATCACAAGTGTAACCAGACAAATATCGTAAACCAATAACGAAGAAGGACAGAGAGCATATCGCAAACTAACACAAGTTTAACTGTTTTATTTGTTGTAGACTTTGTCCCTGTTTTGCTTTGACTTGGTAAAGTAGAACCTTTAAAACTAGTCAGTACAAATTGTAACTGCAAAAGTTCATGTAAAATTCATCCTAACATTGAAAATGTTTAAACGGTGGTTTGTGTAAATTTGATTTTTTTTGGCAAAGTAGATACCTAGGTGATCAGACTTTAGACCTTCACTTTCAGCTGACTCAGACTGTTTCTCAGAAGACATGAATCCTTCATACGAGTGTGTGTTGAATAGCTCGCTGATAACTTACTAAACGGAGTGGGCCTTTGGCGTAGCGGTAGCATCCCCGCCGCTGGGCCAGAAGGCGTAGGGTTTCGAACCTCACTCCAGACAGTCCCAGCAAGTGGAGTCGGAGCTCCGGCTCTAAATTCTGGGTTGACATCCAGCGGGATACTTGCGTCCGTGGGTGTGGGTGCCCCCCCCCCCTCGTATGGGTTGTGGGAGCCCGTAAAACCCTCCCGCCATAGGACTAACCACCCTAATGGCTGGTACGAAGATGGCTACGATCACGGAAGGAGCGTTAATCGCGGCCAAAAATCCTTCCGCCACTTCATACAGTTCCCCAAAGGGAACAGTGTGAAGACACGTACGACGACGACTTACTAAACCACACAGATCAGCAAGGTTCCTGGTTTAATCCTCAGTCTGTGCTGTTATCTGATTTTAGCTGGGGGCGTATTGCAATGTGGCTCAGTGCCTCTGGCTAATGAGAGGAAAAGGTAGCTATGGTTCCCGCTCCCGATCACACTCTGCCGACCCCTGGTGACATGTGTGAACAGATTTAGGCTCATCTAGGATGTTGGAAAGAGTCCAAATCTCTGTTATAAATTCAGGTTTGACATAGATACTTTCTTGGGTTCAGTGGCCTCAGTTGCCCCTGTAAATAGTCTGAATATCTCACCTTTATAGAAATTGACTCACACTACCCCACATACTTGTACGATAACGTAACCCGGGATGTAACAATAGTACTCCCATGTGACCTGAACTGGATATTCGTGCCTTTCACACATGCACTGCTTCAATCTTTCCAAAAGTGGACCGAGCAAACACTTGGTGAATCGAGACCCAATACAAATCAATGTTACTTTATTTCATAGTAAGACAAACATTCCGAATGGCAGTTATAATTTGACTCACTTAATTCAAACAGTAGAACTTATGTTTGCAGTATTGCCAACACCACTACCTCATAAATCAGGAGACAAACTCTTAAAAATCATGAGATTTGGTATAGAAATAACAAGTTGCTATTTTTTTCAAACATAAACCAATGAAGATTGACAAAATAACAACAGAAAATGCTGGAAAAACTCAGCAGGTCAGGCAACATCCGTGGAGAGAAATTTGAGTTGACGTTTCGGGTTTGACCCTTCTTCAAAGGGTCAAACCCGAAACGTCAACTCAAATTTCTCTCCACGGATGTTGCCTGACCTGCTGAGTTTTTCCAGCATTTTCTGTTGTTATTTCGGATTTCCAACATCTGCAGTATTTTGCTATCGTACAATGAAGATTGACAGTTGGTTTCTAAACCTCATTAGTGGCTTTATTTAATCTCTACCATGTCACAGCTCCTTACAAAAACTGTATTACTCCATCTGAAAATGCTTTACAAAAAACTTTAAGAAAATCTTACTTGTTATCACCACATTGCTATGTTTGGTACTCCTCTTGAGTTTTGGGCAGGTGATTTTTCAGTATCAGGTAAGTGCAAAATGGTTGTATTCTAAACAAAAATTAAGACTTTGTAATGCCCGGTTTTTCAAAGACTTAGCGTGGCATGTGACAGTGCTAATGATGGATTGATGTGTGGTCTGATGATGGGTGATATTTGGGCTCAGGCCGCTGTGGGCTCAGCACACAGTCCTGCTCCGCAGCTCACTGTCTGCCCTATAGGCTATTTACCACTCCCATCACAGCACCAACAGCTGCCTGTGCTGTCTTCAATGAACAAAGTTATACTATGTAAGGTGCTCCCTGTCCTGCTGCGCATGCTCAGTATTTCCTGAGCGCTTCTGACCACGTGCTCTGAAGCTGCAGGATAAGTTTATCAAAGCCGCCAAGGAGTTCCTGAAACAGTCCAATTTGGTGAGCTCCTGGTTATTATAGTTGTGTATTTCTACCATTTTTGATTCACATTCCCGATGGTCACAATGTCTCCTTTCATCTCTGAATGAGTGGCAGTTCCCACTCACATCATCTCACTCCTGGTAATGCTTTCAGCCCTTGAAGCACACTCCACCCTCTTTCATTTGCATGAAGTGCTATGGGAAAGCAGCACACCACGTGCGACCTCTGGCTGGGTCCCCAGCAATGTGAGCCACGAGGCAGGGTGCGCGCGAGGAGAGCGCTGGGTGCAGGCAGTACAGGAATAGAACACCTGCTACCGAAGGTTCCAATCCCTGTGTGCGTGCCCCTGGGGAGCGTTCCAATCCCCTTGGCCCATGCTAAGTGGCGCTGCCCAATCGGAGTACTGCCATGCTGTTCAACTACCATCCAGCATCATTCCCCAAGAAAAAAACCCATGAGATTTCGCTGTTGATGCGCAAGTTGGGCTTAATTTTCATTAAAAATAGCAAGAGTTGGCATTACTGTGTTTTAGTAATTATACAAAATAAAGAATGCAGCACACTTTCTCACATCATTAGGTCACCTTGCTTGACTTAAGCAGGATGACTTCCAACTATTGGTCCAGCATGATCGCAACATCTGCAATTTTAACATGCTCTCCTGAGCAGGCAGCAAAGACACGCATCTGGAACCAACAGGGTCCTTCTTTACATATGCATGTTGTGGCCCAATGACATAATTGAGACGCGACTGTAATTTTAACTCCGGCCTGATCGGGGAATCCATCTGGAGTTAAAATAGCGGCCCTATGACCTTTCATCAGAACTGGAAGATGTTAAGATTAACAGCAGTGCGGAATCAGGGAAAAGGGGAGGGGGAGGAAAAGAGCAAAAAGGAGAGGTCTGTGATAGGGCGGAGGACAGGAGTGATTAAATGACAAAAGTGATCATAGAGCAAGGCAAAATGAGGTGATAATGAAACAAGTATAATAGGGAATTGCCAAGCACCAGCCCACACCTTCTCCACTCCCAGTGGCTCTGGTGCAGCCATCCTCCATTACCAGCACCTGCTGCCTGAGAGAAAAAAATGCTCCGGTGGTTAAGATCTAAAGTTGTTAAATTTGATGTTAAGGACGGAAGGCTGTAAAGTACCTAGTCAAAGGATGAGGTACTGTTCCTCGAGCTTCATTGGAACAGTGTAAGAGGTCAAGGACAGAGATGTCAGAGTGAGAGTAGGATGGAGAATTAAAGTGGCAAGTGGCCGTAAGCTCAGGGTCACGCTTGTGGACTGAATGGATGTGTTCAGCAAGGCAATCACCCAATCTGCATTTGATCCCCCAATGTAGAGGAGACCGCATCGTGAGCAGCAAATACAGTATACTAAGTTTGAAGAAGTACAAATAAATTGCTCTTTCACCCGGAAGGACTACTTGGGGCCCTGGACAGTGGAAAGGGAGGATGTGAAAGAGCAGGTGTTGCATCTCCTGCACTTGCATGGGAAGGTGCCAAGGGAAGGGTAGCAGATTTGGGGAGTGATGGAAAGTGGACCAGGGTCCCACAGAGGGAACGGTCACTTCAGAATGCTGGGAGTGGAGGGGAAGATGTGTTTGGTGGTGTCATCTCACTGGAGGTGGCAGAAATAGCAGAGAATAATCCATTTTCATTAGTGGATTATTAATGGGAAAAAACATTGTCCTGTTTTCCATTGTAAGAAGCATATGAGGGAAAAGGGAATAGAGGGTCCTGCTGATAGATTTAGATGAGGAAAGACGGGAGGAGGCTCGAGTGGAGCATAAACACTGGCATGGACTGGTTGGGCCGAATGGCCTGTTTCTGTGCTGTATATCCTATGAAATCATATGTAATCCTGTGTAGAACAGAAAACTGGTCCATCTAGTCTGTCCCATACATAATCACCAACACTCCTTACCCACCAGCAGTCATGTAATCTCCTGGGAGAGGGAAAAAAACTTCTTGTGACAGCTTGTTAAACTGTTATCAGCAGTGCCACTCTCTACTGAAACATCTGTAGGAAGACCGCACAATTTAATCTATCAGTAGTAGCGTTGGATGGAGAGATTGTGTGTGACTTACAGTTGGCCTCCATGGAACATACTATCGGGTTAGAGGAGAGGTTTGGTTAGATCATGAATTTTTGGCTTGTGGGGCGGCAATCCAAGAGAATATTCTATTAAAATGTTTCCAGAACATATTGTATGCAGACTGAACTGAAAATACCATCAGCTTTAAGACTGATGCATTTAATGGAAATATTAAGGAACTAATGTACGTCAAAAGCATGCTTTCTATATGTGCATGATAAATTTTATTTTACTTTCTCCAATGTTCCTTACCTTTCCTTTCCTCTCCTCCATCATTCCTCAATTGTGGGCCGAGTCAATGGGTATATAGACAGACTATTCACTGCGGATGCTGGAAATCTGAAATAACAACAGAAAATGCTGGAAACACTCAGCAAGTCAGGCAGCATCAAGGAGAAAGAAAGAGTCAATGTTTCGGGTCAATTTCGGGACAATTCAACGTGTTGTGGGGAAGGCATCAAACTGAACCTGTTCCTGTCCTCACCTAAAATACACACACCAAGGTGATCCAGTAGATCACCAGAAAGCAATGAGGAGTGGGAGCCCCGGATGATACTTTTCCTTCAAGAGGCCTTAAATTCAATTCTAGCACCCCTACTGCCAACTGGCAGAGACCATCGAACTCAGTACAGACCAAGGACTATAACTGGAACCTTCTTCATCTGCACAGTTTAGTACCACACCAGCTTACCCATTAAGCCATTGGGGAAGATCCATTAAGTATTATTTTACCAAGGTTGCTAAGTTCTTAAAGTGAAACCAAATGGCATTAGGCACCATCTCCTTCCCAGGGCAGTCCCTTCCTTTTCGTCCACAAGTTTTTTTCCCAGTATGCTCTGATACTTTGTGTTGCTGGTAGTCAGGTGGAGTGATTTGCAGTTTGAAACAATGTTTAGTATAAAAATTCAAAGTTGTTGTTAAAAGAATGTCTTGCACTTGCAAGACCATTTTTATTATCTTCTAAATATGCAGAATTCTAATAACACCAAATGCATTTGATGAACAATGCTTCATTTATATCATAATCAATTTCAGTCACTTTCACACATTTCACATTGTTTTGTATATTAATTGTTTTGGACCAATATATGTACAATACAATTATAATACGTAACAGATCTGTCCAAACAACTATATGCCCTTCTACTTCCCCATTCCTCTTCTCCGTTCTCCTCCCCATCCTCTTCCTCTTCTTATCTACCCAGCCCCTCTTCTTTTTCCCCTCTACTACTACCTCTCCTTTCCTCTCCCATTTGTGTTCTCCCCTTTTCCCCTGCCTAGTCCAATTATCCCCCACCCTCTAAGCCTGCTTGACCTGAATATTGTACTTGGCTTTGACTTCCTGTGCGCATTGTCATGGGAGCTAGACTAGATATATATTA
Organism: Somniosus microcephalus; assembly: GCF_052327205.1. Lineage (NCBI taxonomy): Eukaryota > Metazoa > Chordata > Chondrichthyes > Squaliformes > Somniosidae > Somniosus > Somniosus microcephalus. The sequence goes on from NC_140993.1 coordinate 77,830,602, forward strand.
AGATTGCTGAGTGGGTCATAATATTCCATTACAAAATAAAATAAAAATAAAGACTTGCATTTATTTGGCGCCTTTCACAACCACCGGACGTCCCAAAGTGCTTTACAGCCAATGAAGTACTTTCTTTTTTGAAGTGTAGTCACTGTTGTAATGTAGGAAACGCAGCAGCCAATTTGCACAGAGCAAGCTCCCATAAACAGCAATGTGATCGTGACCTGTTTTAGTGATGCTGATTGAAGGATAAATATTGGCCAGGACACCAGGGATAACTCCCCTACTCTTCTTCAAAATAATGTACTTTTTTACATCCACCTGAAAGAGCAGTCGGGACCTCGGCTTAACATCTCATCTGAAAGTCAGCACCTCTGACCGTGCAGCACTCCACTGGAGTGGCAGCCTAGATTTTTGTGCTCAAGTCTCTGGAGTGGGATTTGAACCCACAACCTTCTGACTCGGAGGCAAGGGTGCTACCAACTGAGCCACAGCTGACACACACATTGAAATAGAAATAGAAAAATCCATGATAAAAACATCAATATTTACCTGCAGTACTTATTACGTCTGTAGGAAACGCTATGATAGGTAGTTACAATAATAAAATACTTTAATGTTAGTTCCAAACCCAATACTGGTCCAGTACTTTTTTAACTGTGAGTCAGCCTGTAGTTCTCTATGAAGCCACTGGGTGACAGTCAAGGAATCAGTCCAGCCTAAGCACGTAGTATAACAATACTAAGGGGGAGAAATTCAGTATCGCCCCGTTTGGGGCGCCATTATCGGCCGTGTGCAAAATTTAGCGCCTGGCGCTAATTATCGCCTCCGACGGCAAACTTGGCTTTTATCGCCCCTGGAGGTGATTGGAGTGCTAAATCAGGCTCTACACACCTCTCTTAAGGCGCTAAGGCCAAGGAACGAGGCGCTACCTCACAGCGCTGGCGAATCTCATGTGATGTCAGTCAGCAATGGAACACAGACACACTGGCACCGTCCAATTATTAAAGGGGAGTTCTGATGAATGGTCATCGACCTGAAACATTAACTCTGTTTCTCTCTTCACAGATGCTGCTTGACCTGCTGAGTTTCTCCAGCATTTTCTGTTTTTATCTTAAAGGGGAGGGTTGATCTTGCTCTCCATCCACATCCTGCTCATTGCAACCTTGAATCTTGGCCTGGAGAGACCTGTACATCAAATCTGCTGGAAAGAACAATGGAGAGTCCCAGGGAAAGAGCTCAGAGTGCAGCCCCCACAGTCTCTTCTAAATAGATACAAGGAAGGGCAAATCAAAATCAACTTGCAAAGTGCTGCTCAGTACCCAAAACTCCTTCACACAGTGTTGAATCTCTCCAGAAGTCTCTCTCTCTCTCTCAGAATGCATGATGCAAAAATGTCACCAACAAAAAAAGGCAGAAAGTTGTCGCCTTTAAATAGCGCTCCCCCAGTCCCTTCCTGACTGCAAAACGCTCCCCTCAACCTGTCGTTGCTAGCGGCAGGTGGTAAGGCAGGGGGACGCCACTCAATATCCGGTCCGGGGCATTGCGCCCTCGACTGACGTCACGATCTGCCGGCGCAGGAGATCGTGGCGGTAGTGTTTAGCGCCGCCGCAAAATATCTAGTTAATTTCGTGAGCAGCGCAAACATCGCCGCGCCCGGGCACTAGTTGCTTTGCGCCCCATTAGCGCCCTCTTAAGGCGCTAACGGGAGGCGCAAACAACTGCATTTTCCCCCCTAAGTGTTTTTGAAACATTAAAAGTTAATACAGTATGTAAATGAAAATGCTAATGTTTCTATCCAGCACCAATGAAGATCTGGAACTTTGTACACCTCTTCCCCTACAGTCCAGATAATCCAGTAACCGATACCCGATTGATGTTATTCCCACTCCTCTCACACCAGCCTCTTAAACACCTCCCACAGTAAGGAAGGGCGCAGTGAGCAAAAATTAAGTCAACAAGCTGCCCCCTCCTGAGGGTTGTTAACTCTGTTTGGATGTATTCCTGGCCTGGAGGTTTCATCACATGACCAGCCATCTCCACCTACCCCGCCCAGTCAAATAGCCTTTTTCCCTACGATCTCCAATATTTTTCTGACGAATAAACAAAAGTGTACAAAGAAAATGTAAAAGGCACAATTTTTTTTTTAATGCCCGTATGATTTTCTTCCTGGGTAGCTTGTACCAGTGTCCAAGACATTTATCTTTAATTCTTGCAGACTCCAGAACAATCCTGGATGTTTGGCAACCCTACCCCTACCCTGATGCCAGTAACCTGGAGCCATCCCCTGTCCCCAGCTGGGAGTTTTGCTTAGTCTACAGCCCCAAATATTGAACACCGCTGCCATTGCCACTCCCCGCCCCTGCTTTCCGTCATTTGGACTCCACGGTCATAATTTTACCTCATGCATTTTCATGGTCTTGGAACTTCCATCCCTTCCCCACTGAGTTACCCAGTCAGTCGTCCCCTCGTCCCCCACTGAGCCTTCCCCCTCCCATTTTGCTAGCCTCCCCACTCCTGAGCAACTTTGCCAGCTTTGACAGAATTCCCCTCCCCCCCTTCACTAAGAGAGAGTTCCATTCTCCGGTCATTTCCCCACTCAGAGTTTATAGGCGCTGTCACTCTTGCCCCCATTTCTCATCCACCTTCCCCTCCCCCTTAGCATTTCTACTGCCCACTAACCTCTTGTGTCCCAGCTGCAGATTGGGGGCATGTCTTAGGAGTGTTTACAGGCTATCCCGGGAATACTGCCAAATATGCCACTGATAGGCCCAGTAGTGCCAACACCTGAAGAAATCAGGCAATTGATCCCTGAGGGTGCCATTCTGAGGTTCCGACTAGTCAGCAGGGTGTCAGCCCCTGTGGTGCCTACTGGTATGGATGCCTATCTCTAATATGATAAGGATACCTGGAATTTGGAATGGGATCATGGTGGAGTCAAAGTCATGCCCTGCCGCTTTTGGCGGCTCTGTTGCATAACTGGAGTTTCTACCTTCTAAGTTAAATAGCACTGGTGAAATTCTGGTCCAGAAATTCCACTCTGGCAACATTCAAGTGGAAATTGGGGCAGAACCTGTCTCTGCTGGGATTTTAGAACCTTGATAGCAGCAACGGCAAATTCTCTGGGTGGGGGAGAGGGATGGGGTGGGGGAGTGGGGCGATGGCGGGAACGTCTTCTCCCTACTTTCCATCATGACTGCATTTGTGGCATGTCTGTGTGGGTTCCCTGGCTCCTTCTCCAGAAATCCTTCCAGGTACATTGGCAAGGCAGTCAATGATACACAGCCCTGTAGAAAACAAGCATCTGGGCCACACATGGGCTCCACGATGCCAGGTATCAGTTGCCAATAGAATAGAGGGCCCACCATCAAGGGAGTTGCACATAAGATTTTTATTGGAGTTTTGTTCTCCTTGGAGCCTTTGACCCTCTCCCGCGGATCAGCAAGTAGCCCTCCACCATCCAGCCAGTTTCATTGGATGGGTGTCTCTGCAGTTTTGCTACTGGCACGGGTGCCCACCCCTAATATGATAACAACCTAGTTCCCAGGATTTGGGACGGGATCATGATGGGGACAGAGTGACAGACAGAAGTCCACCATGCTACGCTTCCGGCATTGCATTGGCACCCCCAGAATTTCTACCTTCCAACTTTAAACACACAGTACAAGCAAACCCCTCATCACATTTATTTTAGAAATCACATGTATCAGGTTTTCCACAACAGTTTAAGGTGCAAAACTGCAATGCTGGCAGTCCCACAGTGTCAAAACCAAACCAAGTGTTATGTGTCAGAGCTTGAAGCAAGCATATCATTGCAGTAGTTAGCAGGAAAGTATCACTCTTTCCAAACACATAGAGGTTATATTGAATACACTAAAAATCATCTAAAGATCTGCCGATGTTCTGTTGGGTACTTTTCAAGGAAACACATACACATATCCTGCCAAACTCAAATTCGAAGTGTTCATTTTCTAAGAAGACACCACATTAACCACATTCATTACGCAATACTCTGTTTTCATCAGAAAAAGACAAAAAGTTTGGGTTTGTTCTTGAATGGTAATTTGTAGATCTTCTGTTATTTATTGGAGAAAAGCTGGGAGTCAGAGATAGCCAAGTTCTTTCTGAATATTAAATCCCTATTTTCCAAATGCCTGATGCATAATGCAGATGCCATGTTACACTGATTAATGGGCAATTTATATTTGTACTTGTGGCCACTAAGGACTAGATTGAGACAACCCAAAGCTCATTTCACAAAAAAGAGTTCTAACTGGAAGAGATGGGACTTTCATCTCATTAACTGGGATGAATTTGAACCCAGACCTGAGTCAGCACACCACCTCAGAATCCTGTATGCATCACCTCCATACCTTAAGTATTCAAACACTCTGCTTTCTGGCCTCTTATCCTCCAAACTTCTTACACTCCAACTTGTCCAAAACTATGCAGTACACATCCTGTTCTACAATAACTCCCACTTGCCCATTGTGCACGTTGAAACCTTGGGGGAAAAATTCCGTTGTTTGCGCCTCCCGTTAGTGCCTTAAGAGGGCACCAAGTGGGGCGCAAAGCAACTAGCGCCCGGGCGCAGCGATGTTTGCGCCGCTCGCGAAATTAACTAGACATTTTGCGGCAGCGCTAAACACTACCGCCATGATCTCCTGCGCCGGCAGATTGTGACGTCAGTCGAGTGCGCAACGCCCCGTTAGCGCCCCGGACCGGATATTGAGTGGCGCCCCCTGCCTTACCGCCTGCCGCTAGCAACGACAGGTTGAGGGGAGCGTTATGCTGTCAGAAAGGGACTAGGGGAGCCCTATTTAAAGGCTACCACTTCCTGCCTTTTTTTGTCGGTGACATTTTTGCACCACACATTCTGAGAGAGAGAGAGAGAGAGAGAGACTTCTGGAGAGATTCAACGCTGTGTGAAGGAGTTTTGAGTACTGAGCAGCACTTTGCAGGTTGATTTTGATTTGACCTTCCTTGTATCGATTTAGAAGAGACTATGGGGTCTGCACTCTGAGCTCTTTCCCTGGGCCTCTCCATTGTTCTTTCCAGCAGATTTGATGTACAGGTCTCTCCAGGCTGAGATTCAGGCCGAGATTCAAGGCTGCAATGAGCAGGATGTGGATGGAGAGCAAGATCAACCCTCCCCTTTAAGATAAAAACTGAAAATGCAGGAAAAACTCAGCAGGTCAAGCAGCATCTGTGAAGAGAGAAACAGAGTTAACGTTTCAGGTCGATGACCATTTGTCAGAACTCCCCTTTAAGAATTGGACGGTGCCAGTGTGTCTGTGTTCCATTGCTGACTGACATCACATGAGCTTCGCCAGCGCTGTGAGATAGCGCCTCGCTCCTCGGCCTTAGCGCCTTAAGAGAGGTGTGTAGCGCCTGATTTAGCGCTCCAATCACCTCCAGGGGCGATAGAAGCCAAGTTTGCAGTCGGAGGCGATAATTAGCGCCAGGTGCTAAACTTTGCGCACAGCCGATAATAGCGCTCCAAACGGGGCGATACCGAATTTCTTCCCCCTAGGTACTTAATTCAGTGTTATTTTTAAGTGGATGGCAACCCTTTAATATAACAGCAATCGGAAAATCTAGGTTGAGTGCCAGTAAGTTATTCAACAGTGCGGACATCACAGTTGACCATTATCCTGTCCTTATCCAATGTTCACATATTCACACTTTTCACAAGGAGTCATTGTAAAATAACCAGGAGCAGGATTTTTAGTTGATTTTTCCATCTTAACTCAAGATGCTGAAGCCATTTATGGCACCCCTATTACCACCCTAGTACAAATCTGCTAACTCAACAAAGATCAGAGATTGAACCCTAGACCATTTTGATTTGTTCGGCTCAGTAGCACATGAAGTAGTGGATTTACTCACTGAGCCTTCAGGGAGATCAAAAACTACATATGCTTAATTGCTAATTTGCTGATGGTAATCTTGCAGTATTACTGATTTCATCACTAATGTTAATTTATAAATACTATCCCTTTGAAATGTAAAGAAATTAAGGACTCAACCTTTTTTATGAATGAAAGAAAATGGGTTAGAGATTGACTGCCAAACATTTTATTCAGTGCAAAAAAATGTTTAGGACTTTAGACCTGTCTGTCAGTAAGCTGATCAACTGTAAATGTGTTGGTTCACAAATCAAGTTGTTGTGTTATTTAATTTCCAGCCTGAGAAATAGGAGACTTTTCTTTCCCGAACACTGAAAGGAAGCTACTGGGAAATACAGGAGGATTACCGTGGGTCCTTAGTGGGCCACAGTCCCAGCCTAAGTCTAAAGAAGTCCCCCATAGAACTCCACTCTCCTGCCTGTTTAGCTCCATTATATTTAGTATCATACCACAAGAGATCCCCGCCCCAACAAACGTTAGTGAATGTTTTGACATTCCACCTTGAAATACTAACCACTATTTCATGACCTTCAGCAGTTAGGGAGTTTTTAATCTCCCATATCTATTACCCACAGAACTATGATGCATACATTCATGATATTGGCAGTGGTTCCTGCTGCAGGCATTTCTTTATTTAACACCATTTTTGTTCTAGTTCCACACATTACAATTTTCTATTTCAGTCAACCACAGAAGCAAGGAATTATATAACGAGTTTCCCAGAATAATCTAGTTAGCCTCCAGTCTCCATGAATAATTAATAATGCAGTTAGGACAACAAGTGCAGACAGACTACATGCTCTTGGAATCATGGTCCTGGATGATTAAAGCAAAATGCACTGTTTGAAATGATCAACTTACCATCACTTTACAGTCACAGCCACATTGCTTAGATTTTTACCACGCTGAGTATTTCAGTGTGCACATTAATCATGGGCTGACTGCAGGTGGTACAAGACACCCACCATTCATCAAGGCTGACAGCAGTATATTTTGTAACAGATTACTCATAAATATATACAGCATGCTATTGCTGCTCCATTTTCCAAACAAAAGAAAAAGTCTCATATATGGTATTGTCAATATATGTGCTAAATTGAGACACTAAGATCAGATGGCATATGCCCTGCCCATTGTGGATTTCAACCATAGTGACCAGGAAGGCCCCGGGTTCAATCTGTGCTGTTAAGTGATCTTGGCTGGGATAGCAACAGGCACACTGAAATTAGTCTCACCAGCCTTGGAAAGGAGGGGGAAAATCAGCAAAGTTGTCCATTCCTGATAACTAACCAGTAACTCCTGCTAAAAAGTGTGTATTCGGATGTTGTGTGAGGGCTGGAGTGGGCGTGGCTGTGCTATCTCCCTACAGTAAAGTCCTCATGCACAGCCCAGACATTACTTGCTTTGACTTCAATGGAAAGCAAAATCGGACGGGGTGTAAAATGGGTGCCGGACGGGTTAGGTTAAGATGATTTCCTACGTGTTTGTTGTTGGGGATTGCTCCACAGCACGGGAATGCATCTTCCTGCTGCCAAGAGTGATATCCATGTAAGCCTGCGACAGGCTGTGGTTCCTTACCGTGCTGCTCCACAGCAGCAGGCCAAGTATACATGGGCTTGGATCAGGAGTGTTTGCTAGGCTAATTATAGCTTCAGGACCTCTATCCAGAAAGCTTGTAGGTTGAGATAGGACCAAAATATGTACAAAAGTACTTCATTGGCTGTAAAGCATTTGTGAAAGGTGCTATATAAATGAAGGTCTTTCTTTCTTTAGAAGTGTGCCCTAATGGTCACAGTCATCTGCTAAAGTCAGGTGGAATTTTCTATGTACAAGATCTTGGTGCAGGATATTGAGTTGACCCACTCTCATTCTGCTGCAGGTCAGTCTCAGGGTTTCCTTCCGCTCTTCCCCTGAGACTCAAGTCAACACTCCCAGGATACATGTATGTTTACCTTGCTGAAAAGGTACAGTGGCAGACAATATTTTGTAGTGTCCTGTAGGGCGGCTCTATGTTGCAAAGGACTAGCCTCAATGGAGTTGATTTGCATTGGATTTTACATCATTGTTTATAGTAATGCTTCACTGAATGTCACTACAGTTTGAATAGTGCCACATCATTGAATGTTACTACAGTTGTATAGCGATACATTATTACCTATACTGGCCCTCACTGAATACTATTACAGTATGTATAATTCACCATTATTGAATTTTATTACACTGAATAGCGCCACATCTTTGAACATTATTATAGCTTGATGGTACCATTTTGTTGAATGTCATTACAGTTTGTACAGTACCCATCATTGAATATTAGAATACTGTAGTAGCATGTTACTGATGAGTTTCTGACCACATACCTGCGCCATCACCAAGATTGCCTATTTCTACCTCCGTAACATCGCCGTCTCCTCCCCTGCCTCAGCTCATTTGCTGCTGAACCCCTCATCCATGCCTTTGTTACCTCTGGACTTGACTATTCCAGTGCACTCCTGGCCAGCCTCCCATCTTCTACCTTCCATAAACTTAAGCTCATCTGCTGCCCGTGTCCTAACTCGCACCAAGTCCCGTTCACCCTTTACCCCTGTGCTAGCTGACCTACATTGGCTCCCGGTTAAGCAACGCCGCAATTTTAAAATTCTCATCCTTGTTTTCAAATCCCTCCATGGCCTCGCCCCTCCCTATCTCTGTAACCTCCTCCAGCCTACAATCCTACAGTCTAAATAGTGCTATTTTTCTGAATGTCATTACAGCTTCTTTAGTGCTGCAACACTGAATGTTATTACAGTTGGTATAGTGCTACGTTACTGACTATAGTGCCACATCTTTGAAGATTACTAGTTTGTTTAAGGGAATATCATTTTAGCCAGAGAAAGACTGATATACATCTGCAGTGCAGGAGAAGGGAATCTGCGGAAAGTTTGTGATCCAGCATTTAGGGGGAAGATGATTTTAAGCATTTTTTTCCAGTAGAACCTAGTGAGCATTTACGTTTTAAACCCTTATCTTAGTAGTTTTTAACTATTAGCATTTACTGAGATGAGGAGAAACTTCTTCTCTCAGAGGGTAGTAAATCTATGGAATTTGCTACCCCAGGGAGCAGTGGAAGCTGCAACATTAAATAAATTTAAAACGAAGATAGACAGTTTCCTAGCAGATAAGGGAATTAGGGGTTACGGGGAGAGGGCAGGGAAGTGGACGTGAGTCTAGAATCGGATCAGCCATGATCCTATTGAATGGCGGAGCAGGCCCGAGGGGCCGTATGGCCTACTCCTGCTCCTACTTCTTATGTTCTTATTAGTACACACATAGGAATGACTTAAGAGGAGAAATACATTCCTGGTGATGGCCCAGTGGCTTTGCGGTGGAACTACATGCTGACTACGTGCCATGACACCATACCAGTTCACCATGCACTACACCGGCGTGGAGCTCAGCCACAGGTGGGGCGTTGCCCGCCCAATTAGCATTCATGCCCACCCAAGTCTGAGCCTGTGTGAATGTCACAAATGCAGCGAACACTATGAGTAAGATTGGCCACCAAAAAGGGCAATTGGATAACAGCACAAGACGGATAACATGAGCGGATGTGAGCTGAATCTCTAAATGCACCACCGTGTTCTTCAACATTGCATCCACGGGGTGATTAAGAGGTAGCAGCACTTAAAGGAAAGTGACACATTGCATTATTATTCATATATTATAATATAAATGATTTGTTGTGATGTCAGACTTTTGGACAATGCCCAACCACTATAAATTGTGGCTCACCCAAATTTCCATTCCTAGCTATGCCACTGCACCGTGCCATGACACTGTGCCAGTTCACTGTGCACTACATCGTGATTGTACTGGGATGGGGGCGAGTTACCTGACATGTCTTTTAACATTGAAAAATCTATTATATTAACACCTACAAGCGTAACAGGTACTGCAGGTAAATGTCAACACTTCTAACATGGAAAAAATCCACAGGGGAGGCTGACATATTGGAATTTCTAATCATTTTTACCTGCCTTTCTTCTGCCAAACTCCCAGGGCACAGAAGCCATCTTTTCTTTGCCAGAATTTCCATGCTTCTCTCTCGCTCAGCAACCATTTACACCTACTCTGGACCCACCTTTTGTTTCTAATCTTGTCTCATTATCACCTCCTTTTGCCTTGCACTATCATCACTTTCGTCAGTTAATCACTCCTGCCCTCTGTACTATCACAGACCTCTCCCCTTTGTTCCTTGCCTGCCCACCTTTTCCCTGGCTCTGTACTTGCTTAAAAACTGTTAATTTCTAACATCTTCAAGTTCTGACGAGCGGTCATTGACCTGAAATGTTAACTGTTTCTCTCTCCACAGATGCTGCCTGACCTGCTGAGTATTTCCAGCGGTTTCTGTTTTTATTTTAGATTCCAGCATCTGCAGCATTTTGCTTTTGTTTTATTGACTGATTCTTTGATCTGTATAAAGGTGGCTTGGGATTACCTCTCCAGACATGTCCAAACAAAACACCCTAATACAAAGGACTACGATTTGCTTACCAATAACAACAACAACTTGTATTTATATAGCACCTTTAACGTAGTAAAACATGCCAAGGTGCTTCACAGGAGCGTTATAAAACAAATTTGACATCGAGCCACATAAGGAGAAATTAGGGCAGATGACCAAAAGCTTGGTCAAAGAGATAAGTTTTAAGGAGCATCTTAAAGGAGGAAAGAGAAGTAGAGAGGCAGAGAGGTTTAGGAAGGGAATTCCAGAGCTTAGGACCTTGGCAGCTGAAGGCACGGTCACCAATGGGTGAGCAATTAAAATCAGGGATGCTCAAGAGGCCAGAATTAAAGGAGTGCAGATATCTCGGGGGAGTTGTGGGGCTGGAGGAGATTACAGAGATAGGGAGGGGCGAAGTCATGGAAGGGTTTGAAAACAACGATGAGCTTTTTAAAATCGAGGTGTTGCTTAACCAGGAGTCAATGTAGGTCAGCGAGCTATGGATGGATAAATGGGACTAGGTGCGAGTTGGGACACGGGCAACCGAGTTTTGGACAACCTCAAGTTTACGGAGGGTAGAATGTGGGAGGCTAGCCAGGAGTGCATTGGAATAGTCAATATCAAATAGTCAATCCAACGTCAAATACCAGAATCAAAAGGTTAACCAATTTTTGATAATGACAAGAAAGTCTCTAATTGAAAATGTCAATTAACATCATAGAATTCTGTTGTATTGCCCTCAACACATTGCACCTTGTGCAGCATGCTACAGGTTGGCCATATCTTGCCATGTAAATCTCCATTTTAAGAGGTGTCTTACTGCTGGCGTTCTTCTTCTGTTCCTCGAGGAGTACAAGAGGAGGTGGTGTCAGAATCTGATGTGCAGCCTAAACCAAACATTTCCCAGCGCCTTGTGTTACCCATTCCCGCAGTTGTAAGCACTGATACGTTCTCACAATGGGGATCAGCTAGTCAGTTGCAGAAGGGATAATCTCAAATAAAAACAGAAAGTGCTGGAAATACTCAGCAGGTCAGGCAGCATCTGTGGCGAGAGAAACATGCCGATGACCTTTCATCAACAAACCTTTTGTTTTTGTATTAGAGATAATCTCAAAGTAGCACACAAAGATTAGCAAAGCAGAGTGCGTAGGAGAAAGTGCAAATGGAGTTGGAGGAGATGCAACCAGCTGGCTGGAGGGGAAATTTGGACCTTGAAATCACAATCCCACTGTAGATTATAGTAGGATGAAGGAATCATCACATTCATTTGTATAATTTGTTTCCTATGGTCACAGGACAGTTGCATAATCATACAGTGATAGCTTTTCTGTTCATAAGTGCAATGGTATTGGGAATCGGCAGTCAATAATGCCCTGCACTCATGATCGTCTATCATGCAGTAGAAGTGGAGGGCTCTTTCATTTTGCTGGCTACTTTCCAAAAGGAAACCCATGAATTCTCTGGCCCAGGCAAACATTGCATCAGTGATCTGCATGACGCAAATATGCTTTGAAGGTTTGGAGATGTGACAGTGATTTCCTGCGTTTGCTTGGAAAGAGCCTGTCGTATAAAAGTTCAATTTAGTTGTTTTGTTCACAGCCATTGACAGAGTCATTGCTAGCCAAGAAATGGTTTCCAATTCCGGCTACAGGCATAAGTATAGTTCAATGACAGTGTCATAATCACAATCTCTGCATGCTCAGGATCGTGGGGTGCACATTTTGGCGAACGTGATGAGGTACACTCACCTTGAACCTCCAACAATGCCCTCACCAAACTTCACAGGAGCAGAAGGAGGTTGCTTCTTTATCATGGAACTGGTGGCCAATAGAGGAACACCCGAGGTGCCTGCCTACAGAAGAGATTGGAAAGTCTGGCGGATAGGTTGATTGGCCATGATAAAAATTGACCCTTAGTGTTAGGGGGGATTAAATATGTGGGGTTACGGGGATAGGGCTTGGGTGGGATGGCTGCCGGTGTAGGGACCGGGTGCTAGGGTTTGGATGATCAGCCATGATCTCGTTGAATGGTGGAGCAGGCTTGAAGGGCCGAATGGCCTACTCCTGCTCCTATCTTCTATGTTTCTATGTTTCTAAAGGTGGCCAGCAAGGGGAGGGGTGCTGGGTTCCCTCCCCCGCAACATCTTTAGGTTGTCCTCAAAACAAAATACTTTCCTAAAAAAATTGGAACTCCCTTTCTTCAGAGATCCAGGCTGCTACCTCAGCCTGGACCCTCAGGTGGGCTCCACTTCTCCAGTTAGTGTGTAAATATGCCTGGTACCTCCTCTGACTCTATGCCAGATCCACCTGAAGATGAACATGCAGGATCTCCCAACGTAAGGAGTCCCTGCCCCTGGCCCTGTCCCCTCTTGTTTGGTGCGGGCAGAGGCTCCGTCCCCAACAAACCATCCTGGAATTCCCGATGTAAGGCCAGAACCCAGCACATTCAGGTCCCATCCTATTCTCTGGCCTTTCTGGTGCACTCCTGCCATTACCTTGGCAGGAGTGCACTGAAAGGGCCAGAGCGTTTCCCTATCTGAGTGTCTTATGACACAAATGCATCTGTCTGGCATTCCTCCTGTGACCCTTCTCCGGAACCACTAAACAGAGATAATCGCAAATAAAAACAGAAAGTGCTGGAAATACTCAGCAGGTCAGGCAGCATCTGTGGCGAGAGAAACAGAGTTAACATTTCATGCCGATGACCTTTCATCAACAAACCTTTTGTTTTTGTATTAGAGATAATCTCAAAGTAGCACACAAAGATTATCCTTTGAAAACAGAGATGGATGGCAGATGCAGTACAGCTTTGTCCGTAAAACTACAAGATATTTGACACCTTCCTTTCTCCCACAACAGCAAAATTGTAGAGAAGCTGTAAATCGTAAATAGTTACGCAAAAAAATTCACCTTTCAAAGCAAAGACTCAGCTGAATGCAAGAGGCCTCCAATCCAGCTGTTTTTTTATATGGGAGTTGAGCATCTGGAGCGCTTTCAGATGCTCCAAATGTATTTTGGGGTCCTCCCTTAATTTGCATCAGTATTGCGGCCTTAATAAGCCTTGTGCAGAAATAGTGCACAAGCTCCAAGCACCTTGTTTGCTTCTGGGTAGATTATTATAAACAATGCACATCAGGAACCTAGATGACCTTAGTGCCTCATAATGCAGGGAGTCAGCACCTAATGTGCAACAGTAGAGTGGGCACACACAGCACATTATTAGCCCAGTGTGTCATGCCATATTAATACAGTCATTCTGACAGAATACAGTATATAGCACAATTCAGATATGTAGAGAAAACTTCAGTTATGTGGAGAGACTGGAGAAACTGTGATTGTTTTCCTTATAGTGGAGAAGGTTAAGGGGAGATTTAATAGAGTTGTTCAAAATTATGAGGGGTAAATAAGGAGAAATTGTTTCCACTGACAGGAGGGTCAGTAACCAGAGGACACAGATTTAAGGTAATTGGCAAAAGAACCGGAGGGGAGCTGAGGAGAAATTTTTTAATACAGTGTGTTGTTATGTTCTGGAATGCACTGCCTGAAAGGGTGGTGGAAGCAAATTTAATAATAACTTTCAAAAGGGAATTGGATATATACTTGAAATGGAAAAACCTGCAGAGCTATGGTGGAAGAGCGAGGGAGTGGGACTAATTGGATAGCTCTTTCTAAGAGATGCACAGGCACAATGGGCCAAATGGCCTCCTTCTGTGCTGTTAAATTTTATGACTCTATGAGTACACTTAATTTGTACCAACACTAGGGGTCAGTGGAGAGCTTCATATCACAAAAGCAAAATATTGCAGATACTGGGAATCTGAAATAGAAACAGTAAATGCTGGAAACACTCAGCAGGTGATTTTTTTCTGTTTTGTACCCCGAAGCACTTATTTCCTGGGCATCAAGCAGAGAAAAAAGGGTCAGATACCTGTGATGTTGTATCTCCATTCCCCTTATGTTGCCCCAGGATATCTGAGGGGGGACAAAGTATCTGCAGTAGGTATAGGTTAAGGTTTGCGATGGTAATTAGACAAGAAGGGGCACTCGGCCTCCTGTCTCATTTTCTCTCCTAATCCCAGAAAGTTGCCCATTTGGGGCTGGTGAGGTGGTGGTGGGGGGAGGGGGAGGGCAACGGGTATGGTGCCCAAAAGCAGTGGGCCTCAGGCCCTGTGCTCAGCTTCTTTCTGATCGGAGGATCAGAGAGGAACAGGCAGCAAAGACCAACGGAAACAAGGTAAGCCCTTTTGCTCTTCCAGGGACATGTATCAGGGCTAGATGTTTTCTGACTGTTGTTTTTGGACATCAGCCAGAAGGGCTTGCTGCTCCAGTCCTCCCTTGCTTCCAGGCACAAGGCCTTGCCAGGAGGTGGGACTGTGCTGAGGGAGTGTCTTTTGTTTTATTCGTTCATGGAATGTGGGCATCGCTGGCAAGGCCAGCATTTATTGCCCAGCCCTGGTTGCCCTTGAGAAGGTGGTGGTGAGCCGCCTTCTTGAGCCACTGCAGTCCGTGTGGTGAAGGTACTCCCACAGTGCTGTTAGGGAGGGAGTTCCAAGATTTTGACCCAGCGATGATGAAGGAATGACGATATACTTCCAAGTCAGGATGGTGTGTGACATGGAGGGGAACTTGGAGGTGGTGGTGTTCCCATGCGCCTACTGCCCTTGTCCTTCTAGGTGGCAGAGGTCATGTGTTTGGTAGGTGCTGCCGAAGAAGCCTTGGCGAGTTGCTGCAGTGCATCTTGTAGATGGCACACACTGCAGCCACGGTATGCCGGTGGTGGAGGGAGTGAATGTTTAAGGTGGTGGATGGGGTGCCAATCAAGTTTGACTTATGTAAATAACCTGAACCTGGCAATATAGGCAGGTTCATATCATTGTAAGCGGAGTGTACTTTGGGTGGATAAGAGACAGGAATATTGGCCATACAGTTTTAAAAACATCTAGTGTTACCTTCTGCACATTCACAGGATTACAAGGTAAAAATGGACAATCAAGAACATTCAGCCCAGTTTAACTCATCCTTCCAGAAAGATCCTACAACACCCCTTGCCCTATTACAGTAGCCAATTGATTCTTAAACTATTCCAGCTGTTTTTACCTCCAGTACCTGACCCAGAAGTCCATTTCATTTGTTAATGTCTGTGTGAAGAAAAACTTCTTGACATCAGTCCTAATTACCTTCTGCTAGTTTAAACCTGTCTCCCCTTGACCTACTCTCAGGGATAGTTCGAAGTGATTTTCTGAAACTATCTTTACAATATCATTTACTATCTGATATCAGACACATCTGAGTCACCTCCTGTCAAGGCTGGAATGCCCACGTTTCTGTCAATTAATAATTCCTTCTAACCAAAACCTCTGAATTTCTACAAGTTCACTCCACAACGCTTCCAATTTAAGTCACAGCTAGTCTGCCTATTTTTCAGCAATCCTGCAGGTACATTTAAGAATGGGGTTGCTTTTTATCATAATTCCTCCTTTCACAGATATGCAGTTTAACTGAATTTTAATCAGACTCTGCTCAACTTGGAACTTTGGAATTTTCCTTTCCCCTTTCTTTGCTTGCTCCAGAACTGGCCATAGAACGAAACACTAGTCTAAGATCCAGTAAAGCTAGTTCTTCCTACCCTTTCCTTTCCATTCGCTTTGTAGTCTTGTCCTGTGTTTCTTTTCCACCTGTATATATCTTAATATTTTATTAAAATAGGAGTTGCAGCATGCAGGGTAGTTGTGAGATCACATTGTTCATGTAGTTTAGCTTTCACTTTAACCATCACTTTAACCATCTGCAAACTGTCACTTTAACCATCCAAAACCATAATAATACGAGCAGGTGTTTACACCTCTCTAACTCTGATTACATTTTCTTAATTACCTGACTTGCAACAATTTATTTTGGAGAGAGGATAATCTCTAATACATGATAGCTGTAGGATTGTACATCGACGTTTCCAAAATACTGACACATTCCTTCCTTTCACTGAAAGTATGTAAACAAATCAGACATAATTGCAGAACGCCAACTTTGATCTACTTTTACCACCAAAATAGAAATTACAACGTGGAAACAGACCATTTGACCCATGTTGGTGTTTAAACCCTGCACAGGCAGTAGTCCTAATCCCAGGCGCCTGCCCTATTCCATGTCTCTTTATCCCCCTTTCCTTCAACCATCTATCTAACCTATTCTTAAATGTTGACACGGTTTCTGCTTTAATCACTAATTGGGTGTCAGCCATGGCTCAGTGGTAGCACCATCGCCTCCGAGTCAGAAGGTTGTGGGTTCATGTTCCACTCCAGAGACATGAGCACGTGATATAGGCTGACACTCCAGTGCAGTACTGAAGGAGTGCTGGACTGTCGGAGGGGCCGTCTTTTGGATGAGACGTTAAATCGAGGCCCTGTCTGCTCTCTCATGTGGATGTAAAAGATCCCATGGCATTATTTCCAAGAAGAGCAGGGGAGTTCTCTCCGGTGTCAATATTTATCTCTCAACCAACATCACTAAAGCAGATAATCAAATTGTGGGACCTCGCTGTGCCCAAATTGGTTGCCCGTTTCCCTACCGTACAATAGTGACTACAATTCAAAAAATTAATGAGCTGTAAAGTGCTTTGGCACGGGTTTATTTCAAGAGGGATAGAATTGAAAAGTAGGGGAGTTATGCTAAACCTGTATCGAACCTTGGTTAGACCACACTTAGAGTACTACGTACAGTTCTGGTCACCATATTATAAAAAGGATAAGCACTGGAGAGGGTGCAGAGAAGATTTACAAGGATGATACCAGAAATGCGAGGGTATACATATCAGGAAAGGATGAACAGGCTGGGTTTCTTTTCTCTTGAAAAAAGAAGGCTGAGGGGTGACCTAACAGAGGTCTTTAAAATTATGAAAGGTTTTGATAGAGTGGACACAGAGAGAATGTTTTCACTTGTGGGGAGGAGCATAACTAGAGGCCATCAATATAAGACAGTCACCAAGAAATCAAATAGGGAATTCAGAAGAAACTTCTTTACCCAAAGAGTGGTGAGACTGTGGAACTCGCTACCACAGGAAGCGGTTGAAGCGAATAATATAGTTTCATTTAAGGGGAGGTAGACAAGCATATGAGGGAGAAGGGAACAGAGGATTAGGCTGATAGATTTAGATGAGGAAAGACGGGAGGAGGCTCAAGTGAAGCATAAACGCTGGCATGGACTGGTTGGGCCGAATGGCCTGTTTCTGTGCCATATATCCTATGTAATCCTATGTAATCATATGTAGTCCCGAGGTCGTGAAAGGCGCTATATAAATGCAAGTTCTTCTTCTAATTCTGGTAGCCTCACAACATAAAAGAAGAAAATATGAAAACTCTAAATGGATAATTTGGGGAGGATTCTAGCGTTTTTCCGTTTTTAAAACTTAACCTTACAGAGTTAGTATGAACTTTTTCTTTCCTCTCCTGAAGACACTGACTTATCTTGTGGTACAATCCTACAGGCACTGCCCATCCTCCAGTACTTTGCCCAAGTGAACATTCTTCATTGAGAAGCCTAAACAGTTAGTATTGGCAGGTTATTTGACCATAGCAGTTGTCACAGCCCAATCTTCTTCCTTTCTGACGTCCACAAGTGCACTTTCCAGCAGAGATCACTGGATAGTAATTAATGGAGCAGGACCCTTATTGATTTTCTCCCCTTCTGTAGCCCAGGTTCTGGAGGCCAATTGTACTACCTCTACTATCTTCCAATCTGAGATCAGCTAACTTAGACAATGGAGGGGTCAACCCAAGACCTTTCTGTGATGCTTCGCACAGTCAAATATGCCTGCCAGCACTCACCATCTGGGCGTGCACATGAAGAATGGTCATTTGGGTAAACCTGCTGGGCTCGCAGTACAATTAGCACAATGGCCTAGAAATTGGTTTGCACCCAAATTAGAGTACCAATGTAACAACAGAAAATGCTGGAAAAACTCAGCAGGTCAGGCAACATCCGTGGACAGAAATTTGAGTTGAGACAGTTGCTGAGGAAAATGATGTGGCTGTGAAACCGAGTCTTGGCAGATACCTGATCAAACACGAGAAGGGAAACTGAAAGTAATGAAGATGAACAAGGTTGAAGAGCCAAACGGAGATCCCGTCGAAGAGAAGAGCAGAACTTCTTCAAGGTAGGCATTCCTAGAAGAGGTGTGGCAGTGAACCAAACACTAGTACGATAGCAAAATACTGCGGATGTTGGAAATCCGAAATAACAACAGAAAATGCTGGTATTGCCTTCATGCACGAACTTTAGTCATATGAGCCAATGGATGGTTGCCACTGAACACTGGTGACAGCATTTGTGCAAAATATTTGCTACATAAATGCTGTTCATAATTTTTAAAATATCTACTAAATCTCTTAGCTTTTCTGCACACACCTAATGAGGCCAGCGGCAGGATCACGGCAAATTGTTTCCCAGCCTCATTACTATAGCACCAGTGTGGTGGGGGCACCAGTCAGTGCTCCTGCTCCTCCCAGCTCCACATTTAGGAAAAGTATTTTTTTTAAATGTACCTTTTTGGTGGCAGCCTTCAGGGGTCCATTGCCTTCTGAATTCAGGGCAAACCAATTTCTGGTTCGGGTCCTAAAACAGGCGTTTTGCCCCTTATTAGCATATTCAAGGTGCTGGACACCTGCCGCCAGGGCTGTCTCTACAGAACCTGATCCAATATGGCATTGGATGTTTTTCTGGCCCCTTAAATTGGCCCCCTTTGCACTCGTTTTCCGCATGGTAAACAGGTGGAACAAGGTCCAATTTCACCCCCAATGTGTCTGACAAAATGATCACCTTGAGGAGAAAGAGAAAAAGTTGAAGCAGTAAAAGAAAGCTGCAGCTAAAGGAACAGCAAATACTGGATCCACATCAACAACTTTAAATTCTGCATTATTTACTGAAAGAATGTGTACCCTATGTGTTGGCATATATTCTTTGGTATTCTTCCAGTCTTTAGTGTTGACCAATTACTTCAGGACATTTCAGTCCACTAACTCAGATAAATTAAAGAGATAAAAACAGGTTAAGATTCTTTATTTTAGTAAATGTGCAACAGAGCTCTTCAACATGTAGATATAATGGTGATGATAGTAGTCAAGAGGACCACCCATCGTATGTCTGAGGGAGATGTATTTGGGTATGGGCTTGGTGCAGATGTCCAACAAGAAGGAACTAACAGATAACTATCTGTATTCCAAAAACAACATTTAAGCTGGTAAAAAACCAAAACAAACAAAAAAAGTTATGTAGAAAGGAAAAGGCGTTACCTTTCCCACCCTGTGTTAATTGCTATGTTTGCAGGGAAAGTGTAGTTTTATTATCTGCGCCAAGTCAGTTTACTCCTTCTATTGCTTTTCACAGATTGTTGTCACTGTGATTATACCTGCCAGTGTGAGACGTAAATATTGGGCTTGAGTTTTCCATCCCCTCGTCCAACAAGCACAGTTTGATTTAATTCTTGGAAATGAAGTAGGATAAATAAGCCACGTTGGAGGCCCTGGTGCAGGCGGTGAACAGGAGGAGGGAAATCCTAAATAACAACAGAAAATGCTGGAAAAACTCAGCAAGTCAGGCAACATCCGTGGAGAGAAATTTGAGTTGACGTTTCGGGTTTGACCCTTCTTCAAAACAGGGAAATCCTGTTCCTCCCCAGGGGGCAGAAAGCCCTCCAGGCAACTCCTCCACCACCAGTGGGAAGAGATTGCAGATGAGGTCAATGCCAGGAGCTTAGCTCCTAAGATGTGGCTGCAAACCCAAAAGAAGTTCAATGACCTCACCAGAGTTATCAAGGTTAGAATACTGCTCCCTTATTCTCTGCTGACACCTCCAGCCTCATTCCTCACAATACCACCCAACCCCACTTCTCTTCATGTTCCTACAATCACTGCACCATACTCCATTACACCACCTTCTCCTCATACTCACACACTCTCCACTATTCAAATCCTCACTTTACCACAACTGACATCTTACACACTACATACCAACTACTCAACCATGACAAGCACATTCTCTAAACACCTCACAAGATTGTGACTAACATACTCCTTTCTTGCAGGAGAAACTTGTGCATAACTTGAGACAGGAGGCTACCGAGCCAGCCAGCACACCCTCTCCCCTGTAGAAAAATCTGTTTTTATGTCAGATTTCCAGCATCCACAGTATTTTGCTTTTGTCCTATTGCTTCTTGTTATATTTATATTGTCATTACTAAGGAGCCGCATGAATAAACATTTCCTAAATAAACTATAATAAACTGGAAGCTCTCATTACAGACTGTGACTTGGTGCAGAAGTGCTACTTTAGGAGCAATAGAATAACAAGGAAAGGAGCTCTAGTGTGAACAAGTTCTGTCTCGTTAGTAGTCAGATAATTCATATTCACAGCATAAGAGTGGATAGACAGGTTCTGTGGAATCCTGTTTAAAGTGGGACAGCAGATTAGCCCTGACTCACACAGTTTGGTTTCAGCAAGTTGGTTATGATTCCAATTGGGTCAGACTGCTGACTGAGTCTTACATCACTGTGACATATTTTCAAATGGAGACTGCGCATTATGACTGAGAATAAACCTTGCTGCTGTCCCATAGATTTGTAACAACTACAGAAAGATGCTCCCTTATGTTACCCATTTGTCATGCTCCTGTTCAGGGAGAGTGATCTCTGTGCATCATTCTGCTGCTTTTAATTTTATAGTTGGGAGTGGAAGGAACTGCGCTCCATTGTGAAATGCAGTGACCCAGCTGATTCATCATTGGAAATGCAATGGGCCACTCCTTGTGTTTACTTCAAAGAAACTGCCTTCCTTAATCTGATTGCACATTTATTTTTGTGGGTCTACGACGCTGCCGGCTGCCCTAGTATGAGGGGATTTATATAATGGAATGTAGCCGAACGAGGGAGACCCCCATTACTCCTGTTGTTTGTGCTCCGAGTAGGCAAAAGCAATTTAAATGTTCAGCCTCTTTGGTTCACTGGGGGTTAAAGAAATGTACCTGAATGAGGATGCAAATGAATAAGCACTGTAGGCAGATCCAGTTTGAATATAGCATGACTGTTTTTCTTTCTGATTCAGCAGGCTTCCATATATTGATGAGGTGAGGTGAGAGCAACTGCCCTTGACATCAAGGCAGCATTTGAACGAGTGTGGCATCAAGGAACCCCAGTAAAACTGAAGTCAATAGGAATCGGGGGGAAAACTCTCCACTGGCTGGAGTCATACCTAGCTCAAAGGAAGGTGGTTGTGGTGGTTGGAGGTCAATCATCACAGCCCCAGGACATAGAAACATAGAAGATAGGAGTAGGAGTAGGTCATTCGGCCCCTCGAGCCTGTTCCGCCATTTAATGAGATCATGGCTGATCATCCAAATTCAGTACCCTGTCCCTGCTTTCTCCCCATATCCCTTGATCCCCTTAGCCTTAAGAAATATATCCAGCTCCTTCTTGAATATATTTAATAAGTTGGCCTCAACTGCCTTCTGTGGTAGAGAATTCCACAGGTTCACCACTCTCTGGGTGAAGAAATTCCTCCTCATCTCTGTCCTAAATGGGAATTACGATTGGTGACCACATATCCTATTGCTTCTTCCACCTTCCACCCTATCACAGACCTATCCTTTTGTTCTTTCCTCCCCTGCCTTATCCTTAGACTGTGACCCCTGGTTCTGGACTCCCCCGCCATCGGGAACACCCTTCCTGCATCTAGTCCTGTTAGAATTTTATAAGTTTCAATGAGATCCCCTCTCATTCTTCTAAACTCCAGTGAGTATAAGCCCAATCGACCCAATCTCTCCTCATACGTCATTCCTGCCATCCCAGGTATCAGTCTGGTGAATCTTCGCTGCACTCCCTCCATGGCAGGAACATCCTTCCTCAGATAAGGTGACCAAAACTGCACACAATACTTAAGGTGTGGTCTCACCAAGGCCCGGTACAACTGCAGCAAGACATCCTTGCTCCTGTACTCAAATCCTCTCGCTATGAAGGCCAACATACCATTTGCATTCTTAACCTCCTGCTGCACCTGCATGCTTACCTTCAGCAACTGGTACACAATGACACCCAGGTCTTGTTGCACTTCCCCTTTTCCCAGTCTATTGCCATTCAGATAATAATCTGTCTTCCTGTTTTTGCCACCAAAGTGGATAACCTCGCATTTATCCACATTATACTGCATTTGCCATGCATCTGCCCAATCACCCAACTTGTCCAAATCATACTGGAGTTTTTCTGCATCCTCCTCACAGCACACATGCCCACCCAGCTTTGTGTCCCTATGGGGAGTAAGCATTCCATTGTACTTGTACTTGTACTGGTTGCATATGGCAAATAAAAAATTGAATTGAATTGTCGTCTGCAAACTTGGAGATATTACATCTAGTTCCCTCGTCTAGATCATTAATATATATTGTGAATAGCTGGGGTCCGAGCACCAATTCCTGTGGTACCCCACTAGTCACTGCCTGCCACTCAGAAAAAGACCCGTTTATTCCAACTCTTTGCTTCCTGTCTGCCAACCAATTTTCTATCCAAGTCAATACCTTACCCCCAATCCCATGTGCTTTAACTTTGCACAGCAATCTCTTATGCGGGACCTTATCGAAAGCCTTCTGAAAGTCCAAATACACCACATCCACTGGTTCTCCCTTATCTATTTTACCAGTTACATCCTCAAAAAATTCCAGTAGATTAGTCAAGCACGATTTACCTTTTGTAAATCCATGTTGACTTTGTCCGATCCTGTCACTGTTTTCCAAGTGCTCTGCTATTACATCCTTTATAATGGACTCTAGCATTTTCCCCACTACTGATGTCCGGCTTACCGGTCTATAATTCCCCGTTTTCTCTCTACCACCTTTTTTAAATAGTGGGGTTACATTAGCTACCCTCCAATCCATGGGAACTATTCCAGAGTCTATCGAATTTGGAAGATGACCAGCAATGCATCTACTATTTCTAGGGTCACTTCCTTAAGTACCCTAGGATGTAGATTATCAGGCCCTGGGGATTTATCGGCCTTCAATCCCGTCAATTTCCCTAACACCATTTCCCTACAAATACTGATTTCATTCAGTTCCTCCCTCTCATTAGACCCTATGGTCCCCGACATCTCTGGAAGGTTATTTGTGTCCTCCTTTGTGAAGACAGAACCAAAGTATGTATTTAATTGGTCTGCCATTTCTTTGTTCCCCATTATAAATTCCCCTGATTCTGACTGCAAGAGACCTACGCTTGACTTCACCAATCTTTTTCTCTTCACATATCTATAGAAGCTTTTACAGTCAGTTTTTATGTTCCCTGATAGCTTACTCTCATATTCTATTTCCCCCCTCTTAATTAATCCCTTTGTCCTCCTTTGCTGAATCCTAAACTGCTCCCAATCTTCAGGTTTACTGATTTTTCTGACCAATTTATATGTTCTCTCCTTGGATCTTATGCTATCCCTAATTTCCCTTGTTAGCCACAGTTGAGTCATCTTTTTTGTTTTATTTTTATGCCAAACAGGGATGAACAAATTCTGTAGTTTATCCATGCGATCTTTGAATGTTTGCCATTGCCTATCCACCGTCAACCTTTTAAGTGTAAGAAATCACACAACACCAGGTTATAGTCCAACAGCTTTATTTGAAATCACAAGCTTTCGGAGCGCTGCTCCTTCTTCAGGTGAAGTGGAGAAATGCATAAAGACACAGCTTATATAGTCAGAGAATCACGCCAGATGTTTACAGGTAACCTTTCCAACTGCCATTTATCGCACCTCGGCAGAGAGATAATCACAGCAGTCAAAGGTGTGAATGGTGTCCAAACAGGTCAGTCAGGGAAACATTACATCAAAGAACAATGAGGTGGGGTCACAAGGGGTCAAATATTGCAGATGCTGGGGTCTGTATGAAAAACAAAAAAACAGACAAAAAACATTTTTTTTGGCTGGAAATCACAGCAGGTCCAGCCGCATCTGTGTAGAGAGAACAAGCCAATGTCGACTCGAGTCTGGATGACCCTGCATCAGGTGGGGTTACATGTAGCGTGACATGAACCCAAGATCTCGGTTAAGGCCGTCCTCATGGGTGCGGAACTTGGCTATCAGTTTCTGCTCGACGATTTTGCGTTGTCGTGTGTCTCGAAGGCCACCTTGGAGAATGCTTACCCGAAGATCGGAGGCTGAATGTCCTTGACTGCTGAAGTGTTCCCCGACTGGGAGGGAACACTCCTGCCTGGTGATTGTTGCGCGGTGTCCGTTCATCCGTTGTCGCAGTGTCTGCATGGTCTCGCCGATGTACCATGCTCCGGGGCATCCTTTCCTGCAACGTATGAGGTAGACAACGTTGGCCGAGTCACATGAGTATGTACCATGTACCTGGTGGGTGGTGTCCTCACGTGTGATGATGGTATCTGTCTTGCAGAGGTTGCTGTGGCAGGGTTGTGTGGTGTCGTGGTCGCTGTTCTCCTGGAAGCTGGGTAATTTGCTGCGAACGATGGTCTGTTTGAGGTTAGGCGGCTGTTTGAAAGCGAGTAGTGGAGGCGTGGGGATGGCCTTAGCGAGGTGTTCGTCATCATCGATGACATGTTGAAGGCTGCGAAGAACATGGCGTAGTTTCTCCGCTCCGGGGAAGTACTGGACGACGAAGGGTACTCTGTTGGTTGTGTCCCGTGTTTGTCTTCTGAGGAGGTCTATGCGATTTTTCGCTGTGGCCCGTCAGAACTGTCGATCGACGAGTCGAGCGTCATATCCTGTTCTTACAAGGGCGTCTTTCAGTGTCTGTAGGTGTCCATCGCGTTCCTCCTCGTCTGAGCAGATCCTGTGTATTCGCAGGGCTTGTCCATAGGGGATGGCTTCTTTAACGTGGTTAGGGTGGAAGCTGGAGAAGTGAAGCATCGTGAGGTTGTCCGTGGGCTTGCGGTAGAGTGAAGTGCTGAGGTGTCCGTCTTTGATGGAGATTCGTGTGTCCAGGAATGCGTGTGTCCACTACATGTAACCCCACCTGATGCAGGGTCATCCAGACTCGAGTCGACATTGGCTTGTTCTCTCTACACAGATGCGGCTGGACCTGCTGTGATTTCCAGCCAAAAAAAATGTTTTTTGTCTGTTTTTTTGTTTTTCATACAGACCCCAGCATCTGCAATATTTGACCCCTTGTGACCCCACCTCATTGTTCTTTGATGTAATGTTTCCCTGACTGACCTGTTTGGACACCATTCACACCTTTGACTGCTGTGATTATCTCTCTGCCGAGGTGCGATAAATGGCAGTTGGAAAGGTTACCTGTAAACATCTGACATGATTCTCTGACTATATAAGCTGTGTCTTTATGCATTTCTCCACTTCACCTGAAGAAGGAGCAGCGCTCCGAAAGCTTGTGATTTCAAATAAAGCTGTTGGACTATAACCTGGTGTTGTGTGATTTCTTACATTTGTCCACCCCAGTCCAACTCCGGCATCTCCACACCAACCTTTTAAGTAACGTTCCCCAGTCAATCCTAGCCAACTCGCGCCTGATACTATCGTAGTTTCCTTTATTTAAATTCAGGACCCAAGTCTCTGAGTCAACTACTTCACTCTCCATCTTAATGAAGAATTCTATCATATTATGATCGCTCCTCCCCAAGGGGCCTCACGCAACAACATTGCTAATTAATCCTTTCTCATTACATAATACCCAGTCTAAGATGGCCTGATCTCTAGTTGGTTCCTCGACATATTGGTCCAGGAAACCATCCCATATACACGCTAAGAATTCCTCCTCCACAGTATTGTTACTGATTTGGTTATCCCAATCTATATGTAGATTAAAGTCACCCATGATAACTGCTGTGCCCTTATTGCACGCATCTCTAATTTCCCGTTTAGTGCCATCCGCAACCTCAGCGTTACTGTTTGGGGGTCTGTATACAACTCCCACTAACGTTTTCTGCCCCTTGGTATTTCTCAGCTCTACCCATACAGACATCGCTGTAGGAGTTCCTCAGGGCAGTATCCTAGGCCCAACCATCTTCAGCTGCTTCATCAATGACCTTCCCTCCATCATAAAGGTCAGAAGTGGGGATGTTCGCTGATGACTGCACAGTGTTCAGTGCCATTCGCAACTCCTCAGATAATGAAGCAGTCCATGCCCGCATGCAGATAGATCTGGATGACATTCAGGCTTGGGCTGATAAGTGGCAAGTAACATTCGCGCCACACAAGTGCCAGGCAATGACTATCTCCAACAAGCAAGCTTCTAACCACTGCCACTTGACATTCAACGGCATTACCGTCGCCGAATCCCCCACCATCAACATCCTAGGGGTCACCATTGATCAGAAACAAACTGGACCAGCCACATAAATACTGTGGCAACAAGAACAAGTCAGAGGCTGGGTATTCTGCAGCGAGTGTCTCACCACCTTCTACAAGGCACAAGTCAGGAGTGTGATGGAATACTCTCCACTTGCCTGGATGAGTGCAGCTCCAACAACACTCAAGAAGCTTGACACCCTCCAGGACAAAGCAGCCCCATCCACCACCTTAAACATTCACTCCCTCCACCACCAGCATACTGTGGCTGCAGTGTGTACCATCTACAAGATGCACTGCAGCAACTCACAAAGGCTTCTTCGGCAGCACCTCCCAAACCCGCGATCTCTACCACCTAGAAGGACAAAGGCAGCAAGCGCATGGAAACACAACTACCTCCAAGTTCCCCTCCAAGTCACACACTATCCTGACTTGGAAGTATATCGCCGTTCCTTCATCATCGCTGGGTCAAAATCCTGGAACTCCCTCCCTAACAGCACTGTGGGATTACCTTCACCACATGGGCTGCAATGGTTCAAGAAGGCGGCTCACCACCACCTTCTCAAGGGCAGTGAGGGATGGGCAATAAATGATGGCCTTGCCAGCGACGCCCACATCCCATGAACTCTCTCTCTCCCCCAGTCGCCCTCTCTCTCCCCCTCAGAGTCTCTCTCCCCCTCAGTCTCTCTCTCTCTATCTCCCCCGTCTCTCTCCCCCAGCCTCTCCTTCTCTCTCTCTCCCCGTCTCTCTCTCTCTCTCTCTCCCCCCTAAGTCGCTCGCTCTCTCCCCCCGTCTCTCTCTCTCTCCCCCCGTCTCTCTCTCTCTCTCTCTCTCTCTCTCTTCCCCAGTCTCTCTCTCTCTCTCTTCCCCCCAGTCTCTCTCTCTCTCTCTTCCCCCCAGTCTCTCTCTCTCTCTTCCCCCCAGTCTCTCTCTCTCTCTCCAGTCTCTCTCTCCCTTCCCCCGTCTCTCTCTCTCTCCCCCAGTCTCTCTCCCCAGTCTCTCTCTCTCTCTCTCCCCATTCTCTCTCTCTCGCTCTCTCTCCCCAGTCTCTCTCCCCCCCAGTCTCTCGTCTCTCTCTCTCCCCCGTCTCTCTCTCTCTCTCTCCCCCAGTCTCTCTCTCTCTCTCTCCCCCCCAGTCTCTCTCTCTCTCTCTATCTCCCCATTCTCTCTCTCTCTCTCTCTCCCCAGTCTCTCTCCCCCCAGTCTCTCTACTCTCTCTCTCCCCCGTCTCTCTCTCTCTACCCCCAGTCTCTCTCTCTCCCCCTCAGAGTTGGGGTCACTCGGGCCGGGCCTCACAACCGCTCGGCCCGAGACACAGAGCGGGGGAGCGGCAGTGGCCAGCCGTAAACCGTGCGGCCCTGTAAACTGCTGTTTTACAAAAAAGCCTTGGCAACGCCGGGCCCCCCCCAGCTAGTATTATATAAAGAAGATCTATCAGCCACACAATTCCATTATATTGTGGAAAGCACTTTTTATTTTCTTATAATTAAAAGTGGCACCCCAGTGTTACTAGTGGGGTGCCGCAAGGATCAGTGCTTGGGCCTCAGCTATTTACAATCTATATTAATGACTTAGATGAAGGGACCGAGTGTAATGTAGCCAAGTTTGCGGACGATACAAAGCTAGGTAGGAATGTAAGCTGTGAGGAGGACACAAAGCATCTGCAAAGGGATATAGACAGGTTAAGCGAGTGGGCAATAAGGTGGCAGATGGAGTACAATGTGGAGAAATGTGAGATTATTCACTTTGGTAGCAAGAATAGAAAAACAGAATATTTTTTAAATGGTGAGAAACTATTAAATGTTGATGTTCAGAGGGATTTGGTCGGCCTTGTACACGAAACACAGAAAGTTAACATGCAGGTACAGCAAGCAATTAGGAAGGCAAATAGTATGTTGGCCTTTATTGCCAGGGGGCTGGTGTACAAGAGTAAGAAAGTCTTGCTGCAATTGTATAAGGCTTTGGTGAGACCACACCTGGAGTACTGTGTATGGTTTCGGTCTCCTTACCTAAGGAAGGATATACTTGCCTTAGAGTGGGTGCAACAAAGGATCACTAGATTGATTCCTGGGATGAGAGGGTTGTCCTATGAGGACAGATTGAGTTGAATGGGCCTGTACTCTCTGGAGTTTAGAAGAATAAGATGTGATCTCATTGGAACGTATAAGAGTCTGAGACTGCTTGACAGGATAGATGCTGAGAGGCTGTTTCCCCTGGCTAGAGAGTCTAGAACTGGGGGCATAGTCTCAGGATAAGGGGTTGGCCATTTAGGACTGAAATGAGGAGACATTTCTTCACTCAGAAGGTTGTGAATCTTTGGAAT
The DNA here is from genome assembly GCF_052327205.1 of Somniosus microcephalus. NCBI lineage: Eukaryota > Metazoa > Chordata > Chondrichthyes > Squaliformes > Somniosidae > Somniosus > Somniosus microcephalus. Next base: position 77,859,597 of record NC_140993.1, read on the forward strand.
TTTCTACCCCAGAGGGCTGTGGGTGCTCATTTGTTAAGTATATTCAGGGCTGAGAGCGATACATTTTGGGGCTCCTTGTTGCTACACTCCGTGGAATGCTGCCTTGATGTCAAGGGCAATTGTTCTCACCTCACCTCTGGAATTCAGCTCTATTGTCCATGTTTGGACTAAGGCTGTAATGAGGTCTAGAGCCAAGTGGTCCTGGTGGAACTCAACCTGAACATCGGTGAGCAGGTTATTGGTGTGTAAGTGCCGCTTGATAGCATTGTTGACAACACCTTCCATCACTTTGCTGATGATTGAGAGTAGACTGATGGGATGGTAATTGGCTGCATTGGACTTTTCCTGCTTTTTGTGGACAGGACATACCTGAGCAATTTCCCACATTGTCGGGTAGATGCCAGTGTTGTAGCTGTACTGAAATAGCTTGGCTAGAGGTGTGGCTAATTCTGGAGCACAAGTCTTCAGCATGACAGCCGGGATGTTGTCGGGGCCCACAGCCTTTGCTGTATCCAGTGCGCCCAGCTGTTTCTTGATATCACATGGAGTGAATCAAATTGGCTTGAGACTGGCTTCTGTGATGATGGGGACCTCAGGAGGAGGCCGAGATGGATCATCCACTTGGCACTTCTGGCTGAAGATGGTTGTGAACACTTCAGCCTTGTCTTTTGCACTCATGTGCTGGGCTCCACCATCATTGAGGATGGGAATATTCATGGAGCCTCCTCCTCCTGTTAGTTGTTTAATTGCCCACCACCTATTCACGACTGTCTTCATAACTCTAACTCCTCATTCTTATTCACATTCTAGTGAATCTATGTTACACTTTTTCCATTTGCATTTGTATCCTTCTATAAATCTGTGGTTTAAATTTAGCCCATTTTGTCACCTATTCCTCAGTTGTGCCTGTCACTGTCCTGGATATTCACACGTTCATTGTTTTACTAATGTGTTTAATTTCTTTAATGCTTTTTCGTGTTGCTTGATTGTGATGATCTTTTACATAATTTAACTATTATTCCACCAATACTTCTTTTCTGTGGTTGTTTTCTCCTTCCTCTTATCCCTTTTGCTGATTCTATTAACATGCCTTTTCTGCTTTCATTTTTCAGAAATGCTGACTTGTCTGTTATTTCCACAAATGCTGACTGACCCGGTGAGTTTCCAGACCCTGCTTTTTTACTCAATGACTCTAGATACCAAGGCTTCTGTTTCCCTTTTATATAGCCTACCTATTGTGCTGCCACTTTAATGACCTGTGCATCTGCTTCTCCACTCCATTTAAAATGTTACCATTTAAGCTCAGTGCGTGGAGAAGATCGAGGAAGGAGAGTTACTCGAACTACATCTCCAAAGTGATGAAGCAGGTTCACTCCGACACTGGCATCTCCTTTACGGCCATGAGCATCATGAACTCCTCTATGAATTATATTTTCGAGTGTATCGGGATGAATCTTCCTGTCTGGCCCATTACAAGTGCTCAACCATCATCTCCAGGGAGATCCAGTCTGCCATCCAACTGCTGCTGCTCGGGTGGGGCCAAAGGCGTGACCAAGTACAGCTCCAAGTATAAATCCACGATGTACTAGAAAAAACACACCGTGTGGTGCAATTGCTCAGTGAGCCTTTGGGGGAGTTAGTTTCTCCTCTTTACCATTAAGCTGCTCTTTCCAAAGCACATTTTTGTTTTCTTAATTTTTCACCCTGTATTTTCCCTATTTCACACAGTGAAACATGCTTATTGCACACACATGTATACTTGCATACTGTTCACATAATTACACAATGCTGTATGCTAAATTGCGTATATACAACTTCTGCACAAACAAATAAGGTACTGTCCCCACCCTTTCAAATCTGCCCTCATCACCTCTCTCTTCAAAAAACCCACACTTGACCCCTCTATCCTTGCAACCTCCCTTTCATCTCCAAAGTCCTTTAACGTGCTGTTGCCTCCCAAATCCGTGCTCAATTTTCCCGGGACTCCATGTTTGAATCCCACCAATCAGATTTCCACCCCTGCCACAGTACTGAAACGGCCCTCATCAAAGTCACAAATGATATGCTATATGATTGTAACTGTGGTAAACTATCCCTCCTCATCCTTCTCAATCTGTCTGCAGCCTTTGACACGGTTGACCATACCATCCTCCTCCAACGCCTCTCTGTCATCGAGCTGGGTGGGACTGCCCTCACCTGGTGCCATTCTTATCTATCCAGTCATAGCCAGAGAATCACCTGCAATAGCTTCTTGTCCCACTCCTGCATCGTTACCTCTGGAGTCCCCCAATGAGGTATCCTTGACCCCCTCCAATTTCTCATCTACATGCTGCTCCTTGGCAACATCATATGGTTCCAAATGCTGGCTGACGACCCAGCTCTACCTCACCACCACCTCTCTCAACTCCTCCACTGTCTCTAATTTGTCACACTGCTTGTCCGACTTCTGGCACTGGATGTGCAGAAATTTCCTCCAACTAAATATTGGGAAGACTGAAGACATTGTTTTCAATCCCCACCACAAACTCCGTTCCCTAGCCAAGATGAGCTTCTAACCACATATCTGCTCCATCACCAAGACCGCCTACTTCCACTTCTGTAACATTGCCTGACTCTGCCTCTGCCCCTGCCTCAGCTCATCTGCTGCTGAAACCCTCATCCATGCCTTTGTTAGCTCTAGACTTCACTATTCCAACAAACTCCTGACCAACCTCCATAAACTTGAGCTCATCCAAAACTTTGCTGCCTGTAGCCTAACTCGCACCAACACCCCTGTGCTCACTGACCTAGATTAGCTCCCAGTCCGGCAACGCCTCAATTAAAAAAATCTCAACCTAGTTTTCAAATACATCCATGGTCCCGTCCCCTCCCTATCTCTGTAACCTCCTCCAGCCCCACAACCCTCCAAGATCTCTGCACTCCTCCAATTCTGGC